>NC_025688.1:532330-544417 GCF_000633955.1 Camelina sativa | reverse complement strand
TCTAAGTTCTTGAATGGACTTAACTAAGAGGTAATAGCCATGATCGAACGCCTATTCCAAACAGAAAAGCACAGTAATCAACGGACCTCGATGATTGATTATGTTCTCCTCCTAATCCTAGTCTAAAATTGTCTAGAAATTTCGAAAAGAAGCGTACCACATGAAGAGGAAGAGATTGAAGAATCGAAGAAGACGAAGAAGAAGAAGAAGTAGAAGGTTGCTGCTGGAAGAAATCTCGTCCTCCCTCTTGGAAAACTCGCTGAACAACCTCGTCGTCCATGGATACCGAGGTTTCGGCAAACTCTCGCGATGATCTCCGATGGAGTCGTGAAATAAAAAAAGACGATTCCGATGAACCCGAGGATCGGAATTAAAAAAAAAAAAGGGGAAGATCGAGAGAGATGAAGAAGAAGTGTGTTGGGAAATTTTTGAAGAAGAAAGATCGAACTAACTAACAACAAAAATCAGGAATCAAAAAAAAATGAGAAACCAACACTTTTAATTATAAAAGAAAAAAAAGAGAGAGAGAGAGAGAGAAAGAGAAAGAGAGAGTTCTCAACTTTTTATTTTGCTTTTTTATTTTTTATTTAATTTGTTTTATTTTTTTATGAAAAAAATTAGGAGAACACTTTGCTTGCAAGCATGAAGTCTCCCGCTTGTTCTTCCCCGTCCGTCTCTACTCTCTCTGCACCGAACAAGAAAAAAGGAAAAGAAACAAATATAACTGAAAGCAACTCTCTGTTTTAGATTTTAATCTTTTTATTTCTGTTAATTAATTACTACTATCTCTTAAGCTTGTTTTCGATGATTTATAGATCACTCTAAATTAAATTTATTTTCTTAATTATTGCTAGTGACAAGAACACGAAATTCTTATTTGAATATATATAATTTTAGCAGATTATTATAATATATCGGTGTTTTGCAAAATGAAACCGGGGGTGTTGAAAAGCTTGAATTTGCAGAGCTAAGTAATGTAAAATTCATTTATTTAAATCAACAAGCTAAGTATAATAGCATACAGTACGCTTATAATTAACGGATCGAGTATTTTCATAAAATAACGGATCGAGTATTTTCATAAGATTTTCTCAAATTATAAAGGGTCGTTACGAAAAAGAAAAACTAATCACGCCGTAGACTTGCTTACTTAATCAGCCCAAATAGAAGGGAAGAAATTCAATAAACTGGCCCGTATATGGCTTTTATTAGCAGTCAAATGTCTAAGGCCCGTTAGCTAACTCTTCTACAATAATGTCAACTTGAAAAATGGAAATGAACTACTTAATAAAGTGCTGTTCATTTCGTGATCTAGACGCAATATTTGGATTTAGTATCTAGACGCAACATCCAGATACTGTTCGTTTGTGTTTTTGGTTTAATTTATCCAGAAATTGTATCTAGAACAAACTATGTTTGTTTTGTCATCTGGTATAGATATCTAGATAAAATACATGAAAATAACCAAAATACCCTTCATTTTGTGGTTTAGTGATTTTGGTTATGTTTATAGTTAAATAATTTTCTTATAAAATTTAAATACATATCTAATAAATATTTAAAAATGAAATCATCTTTTATGATTTAAAAATACACTATAAAAAATATTTTGGTTATATCAATTAACATTAAACATGTATTTTCTAAAATAACACAAAACACATTAAGCATGTATTTTGTTTCTAAAATAACACCAAAAATAACTTTAATAACTTTAATAGGATCCAACAAAACCTTATAGTAATTTTCTAAAACATGAATTTGTTCAAAATATGTTTTATGTTTAGAAGATAACAAATTCAAAAGTGGTCCATCGATTTGAACAAACACAACAATATGAGTGTGCTATCAATTTGAAAAATAAGTGTCCACTTCTCTCAATGTGCCATGGTTCCCCTGCAACAATCACAACTCATGTCTATGGACCCATGAGGGATGATCCTCCTCATTGAGACATCCTCCTCCTTGAGACAAGAGTATCATGGTTCCCCTGCAACGATCAGAACTCATCATAAGCCATCAATTAGACATTCACATCTTTACCATGGTACATGAACAATATCAAGTACTAGTGTCATAAAAACCTCTCCAATATTGACCAAACAAAGCCATAAAAACAATCAACGAGCCAAATCAACATAAGGCTAGTATTATGAATGCAAAAATCTCAAAACCAAACAAGAATCACAACCAAAACCTCTCCAATATCTCTCTAATCCTAGCCGCTACATGAACAAACAAAACAAACACAAGAATCAATGAAAGGAGTGTCGTACCATAGTCTATAACATCACGTAGAGCCTCCATTGCTCTATCACCAGTTGGAATGTAAGGAATATGTTCAATGTTACCTTCTTCTTCATTTTCTACAGCTTGGTCACCATGATTCTCATAATCATCTACCACCTCCCAATAAACAAAATCACGGTCTTCATAGTGTGAATCTCGAATAAAGTTGTGAAGTGCCATAGTTGCTGTCACAATCTTTATCCATTTTTTCATATCATACTTAGGATGTTTCCTATCTAAAATCCTCCACTTTGCTTTCCAAACACCAAATGTTCTCTCTATCATAGAACGCAAACTAGCATGTCTACGGTTAAACAGCTCTCTAGTGCTAGTAGGTGGTCCTCCCCTTGCAAACAGATCAAGATGGTACCTAGCTCTACGATGAGGCCCTAGATAACCATTTCTAGTTGGGTAACCTGAGTCTACTAGATAATACTTGCCATTTGGTGGATGAGGGAAGGAAGGTTCATGAGTAGCACAATGTGTTAACACCTTGGTGTCATGTGCTCTACCAGGAACTCCAACATAAGCAAATATAAATCTCATGCTGAAGTTACATATCGCTAGAACATTTATTGTTGGTTCTGATTTTCTACCTCTATATGCTTCTGCACTATTAGATGGAGGGCGAACAAATATATGGGTTCCATCCAAAACACCAATGCAGTTTTCAAAAAAAGGCCAATACCTACCATCTTTAACTAGTTTAGGACTAGGTTTTGCAAACTCACCTTTGGATGGCTTCACTATATCTGCTGCAAGCTTCAAAAGAACCCCTAAACATCATCTAACTTTCTTTTTACTATATCCAAAGAATGTTGATATCGTTCAGCTAAGACCCGGACTGTTACATCTTGTGCCACCATTTCAATAAACATCGCTACACTCTCTTCAAGATAGACATGGCATGATTCTTCAAGTTTATATTTATGTGATAGCACCTGACATAAACTCAGAAACGTACCTTGATTCATACGGAGGATATCAAAACACTGTTTCTCAGACTCATACATAAATCGTTGCACCCGACGCCAACCTCCTCCTCGATCTGTCCTTTGCATCTCTCTATTAGTATTAACTCCATAAACTTCTTGAATTGCAGAATACATACGTTCTTCTTCCTCTAATATCAAGTCCATGTCATCATCCTCAAATGATGGTCTAAATGTATAGGAACACTAGATTCATAAACAAGAACGAGATTCATAAACTAGTGGACAAGAACAAATAGGAACACTTATTTCATAAACAAGAACGAGATTCATAAACAAGAACACTTATTTCATAAACAAGAACGAGATTCATCAAAGTCATACACACACACCAAACTACACACACACACACACACACCAAACTACAGATTCTCTACACACCAAACTACATATTCTCTACTTCCACCAGTCTTTGCTTTATCCAGTCTCTGCTTTCACCAGTCTCTGCTTTCACCAGTCTCAAACTCCAAGTAAAGAACTTTGTTCTCATCATCGTTAAAGCTTATGAACGTTTGACGGTTGGTAGCGTCTTCCTTGAGATGTTTCATAGCTGCTTTAAACAATGGAGACCACATTCTTATACTAGACAGTGAATTTAAAACCCTCATAGCCCTAAGCTGACTACAACTATAGTCAGGGTGACTCTCCATGAGTTTATTCTTGTAGGAAAGTATCTCATCACGTGATTGAATACTATCCCTTATCACATCTGCCACTGCTTGTCCTTCCACAGCTTTTCCTGCACGTCTTTTCCGAGTAAACTTTGGTACATTGGAAGCTGCAGGAGCATTGGAAGCTGAGGGAGCATTGGAAGTTGCGGGAGCATTGGAAGCTGCGGGAGCATCATGTTCTTGTCTTGATTCAGATGCAGCCTCATCGTCATCTAACATCATGTTGTTGTCTAAATGGCTTTCACCCTGTTGAGCACTCCAACCCTCGGCTCCAGTTATATGAATTGACCCTAACATTTGTTCCATTAAATCAGCGTTTGGCATTGGTTTATCCTTTATATTTCTAGATCCAGGCCACTCCTAAAATAAAAAGGATACTTAATAAACTAGAGACCACAGAAGAAGAAGAAAACAAATTCTAAAGAGGAAGCTATATATACTTATAACGCTCATCCCACCAATCATCACTCATGTCTATGGACCCATTGGGATGATAGCTCATTCCAGTTCTATGTGTAATTTCTTGAAACCTGAGTATTGCTTCTTACAAGTATTAAACTTGTTCNAGGAACACTAGATTCATAAACAAGAACGAGATTCATAAACTAGTGGACAAGAACAAATAGGAACACTTATTTCATAAACAAGAACGAGATTCATAAACAAGAACACTTATTTCATAAACAAGAACGAGATTCATCAAAGTNTCGGGTTTGTTTATCACTCCATATTAGATTCTAGAAACACATAAAGCAAACAACACAGCTCNCACCAAACTACACACACACACACACACACCAAACTACAGATTCTCTACACACCAAACTACATATTCTCTACTTCCACCAGTCTTTGCTTTATCCAGTCTCTGCTTTCACCAGTCTCTGCTTTCACCAGNTGATTTATGCACTCTCAATGGCATCAACACGGCTCATAAAGCAAACAAAGATTTATGCACTCTCAATGGCAAACAAACAAAGACTTATAAGCAAAGCCATATTACTTGGCCAATAACTAGACTAAGCGAGACTNGTTAAAGCTTATGAACGTTTGACGGTTGGTAGCGTCTTCCTTGAGATGTTTCATAGCTGTTTTAAACAATGGAGACCACATTCTTATACTAGACAGCGAATTTAAAACCTTCATAGCCCTAAGCTGACTACAACTATAGTCAGGGTGACTCTCCATGAGTTTATTCTTGTAGGAAAGTATCTCATCACGTGATTGAATACTATCCCTTATCACATCTGCCACTGCTTGTCCTTCCACAGCTTTTCCTGCACGTCTTTTCCGAGTAAACTTTGGTACATTGGAAGCTGCAGGAGCATTGGAAGCTGAGGGAGCATTGGAAGTTGCGGGAGCATTGGAAGCTGCGGGAGCATCATGTTCTTGTCTTGATTCAGATGTAGCCTCATCGTCATCTAACATCATGTTGTTGTCTAAATGGCTTTCACCCTGTTGAGCACTCCAACCCTCGGCTCCAGTTATATGAATTGACCCTAACATTTGTTCCATTAAATCAGCGTTTGGCATTGGTTTATCCTTTATATTTCTAGATCCAGGCCACTCCTAAAATAAAAAGGATACTTAATAAACTAGAGACCACAGAAGAAGAAGAAAACAAATTCTAAAGAGGAAGCTATATATACTTATAACGCTCATCCCACCAATCATCACTCATGTCTATGGACCCATTGGGATGATAGCTCATTCCAGTTCTATGTGTAATTTCTTGAAACCTGAGTATTGCTTCTTACAAGTATTAAACTTGTTCCTAAATTTTATCCAAGTATGCTTCTCTCCAAATGTATCATAGAACTTGGATATAATCGTTTGTCTCCCAACTTCATTCACTATGTGTTTTCTTATATTGCCTTTTAGATTCTCTTCAAGTCGAAGTTCAAGGTACAATCGGGTTTGTTTATCACTCCATATTAGATTCTAGAAACACATAAAGCAAACAACACAGCTCATAAAGCAAACGATGATTTATGCACTCTCAATGGCATCAACACGGCTCATAAAGCAAACAAAGATTTATGCACTCTCAATGGCAAACAAACAAAGACTTATAAGCAAAGCCATATTACTTGGCCAATAACTAGACTAAGCGAGACTTCAACAACAAGCAAAGAAAATAGGCAATCAAACTAAACAGAAGCAAACACAGCTAAGCTAGTAAGAGAGAATGCAGATAGAACCATAAAAAGCAAAGGCAGAAACAAAATAAATCAGATCACAAATCACAAACATAAGTAGCAGAGAAATAGAAGATGATACTTACATCACTGCCCGGTATAGATGTCATAATTTCTCCTTGTGTCTGCGATTAAAATAAGTAAATCTTAGAACATAACCTTTGCTCATATAAAACTAGAATAGCGAGACTACAAACCTTTGCTTATCTAAAAATTTAACAACCCATTTTAATAGAAGAGAATACAGAACCTTTGCTCTCTCACCCTTGCTCTCTTATATACAACATCATTCTACTNATTTCTAGATCCAGGCCACTCCTAAAATAAAAAGGATACTTAATAAACTAGAGACCACAGAAGAAGAAGAAAACAAATTCTAAAGAGGAAGCTATATATACTTATAACGCTCATCCCACCAATCATCACTCATGTCTATGGACCCATTGGGATGATAGCTCATTCCAGTTCTATGTGTTAATTTCTTGAAACTTGAGTATTGGTTCTTACAAGTATTAAACTTGTTCCTAAATTTTATCCAAGTATGCTTCTCTCCAAATGTATCATAGAACTTGGATATAATCGTTTGTCTCCCAACTTCATTCACTATGCGTTTTCTTATATTGCCTTTTAGATTCTCTTCAAGTCAAAGTTCAAGGTACAATCGGGTTTGTTCATCACTCCATATTAGATTCTAGAAACACATAAAGCAAACAACACAGCTCATAAAGCAAATGATGATTTATGCACTCTCAATGGCATCAACACGGCTCATAAAGCAAACAAAGATTTATGCACTCTCAATGGCAAACAAACAAAGACTTATAAGCAAAGCCATATTACTTGGCCAATAACTAGACTAAGCGAGACTTCAACAACAAGCAAAGAAAATAGGCAATCAAACTAAACAGAAGCAAACACAGCTAAGCTAGTAAGAGAGAATGCAGATAGAACCATAAAAAGCAAAGGCAGAAACAAAATAAATCAGATCACAAATCACAAACATAAGTAGCAGAGAAATAGAAGATGATACTTACATCACTGCCCGGTATAGATGTCATAATTTCTCCTTGTGTCTGCGATTAAAATAAGTAAATCTTAGAACATAACCTTTGCTCATATAAAACTAGAATAGCGAGACTACAAACCTTTGCTTATCTAAAAATTTAACAACCCATTTTAATAGAAGAGAATACAGAACCTTTGCTCTCTCACCCTTGCTCTCTTATATACAACATCATTCTACTAAAAACCCCACAGAGATATTGAATAGATCATTCACAAACGTAAAGTCACAAAACCACAAACGTAAAGTCACAAAACCAACATAAAAACATGATAGAGAGATCCATTCAAATCAAAAACTAAAAGCTCACTAGAAGCTCAAATCAAAAACTAAAAAGCTCACTCATATGAGCATCCAAAGCATCTAAAAGCTCACTAAAAGCACACTTAAAAGAGATCGTTGAAGGGATGAAGGATTCAAAAAGTCTTACCTCTGAAATTCAAAGAAGCAAGGGACGAGATGAACGATTCAGTGGGAGCAGCTCAATGAGAGATGCTTTGTTCTTCTTCCGAGATGAGACGTAGAAGGAGGAGAGAAAGCCCAATTCGTTACAGGTGATATGGAGAAGGAGAAGAGGAGAGGAATGTGGAGAATCGTCGGAGATCCATCGAGCTTCTCCGATGGTGGCTGAAGAATTGGGGATTTTAGGGTTACTTCTATATTAGAATTTTAGAGATATATTTGTAATTGTTTGATAAAATATAAGCGTATATTGGACTTTTAAAATGTTTGGATGAGTTTACTGTAGCCAAATTCTCATTTTTTTCTTATCCAGAAATTCAAATTTTTTTGGATGAGATTTTAAAATGTATCCAGATGAGTTCATAATTGTTACTAAACGAACAACAATGAGCATTTGCATCTAGATATTGCATTTGGTGCACCAAATGAACATGACCTAACTGATGATAGATAGAGTCGGCATATATATACATATCTACGTAGGGGAGTTGAAATGTGAGATGGAAACTATAGATACTATTAGGTGGGAAAAGAAATGGTAGCACTCAGAAAATTAATTAGTAATCGCCTCATCACCTAATGACGGAGAAATCTAAGAACAAAAAATTAATCAATTAATGTCTAAAGGTTGAGAGTAAAATATTATCTAAAGACATATCAACAAATTCACAAGACTAGAGTTTTATCGTATGATTTCCCACACTAACATTGGGTAATGTAATCGTGATCGCCTATATATATATCGGCTTATGGTTAGTGTGGGAAGGGAGGATTTAACGATTCGTGAAACTAAAGAATCATTTAAAGTGTGACGACTGAGCCAGCCATAATGAGAACTCATCTATATAAAAAGTCACGTCATTACGTCCTACTAACCATATATAGAAATATCAACCAAGCAAAACATCCGGCCCGACATCCAAGATACTATATACGAACCTAAAAATATGTATACAAAATACAAATACTTTTTGCTAAACAAAGTATCAACATATACTTTTTCAAATACTTTTAATACGTCAACATAACAAAAGGGATCAAAGCCTAACGACACTAGCTACTTAAGCTTTTGTAAAGTATCCTGACTTAAAGGTTGTAGTGTTCGCAGAAGACACCACATCGGTCCATAGAGAATATATATCTTTATAGCTCCTCAGCAGGAGATATAACAAAAACTAATTGCCTCAAGAAGTATCACACTTAATTTAATTCTCAAATACAAACGTCTATGTATTAATAATAAGAGTTTCTTTGTCAATATCATGGTTTCATTTTCCGTACGCTAACTTCTGTCAAATTAGGAAATTTTGATGACAGCTTTTTCATTTTACAAATGATCACTTGCAAGTCAGGTCAACTGATTAGTGAATGTAAGGTTGATTTTGCAAAACAATTGTTTTCTCATTTATTTTAATTAAATGATGAAAAGCGATAATAGTAAATATATTTGACTTTTGGCAAAATTAATAATCTCCATATAACGTTGACTTTAGAGGGGAAATATAAAACAACAGAAATATAAATACTCCAATATCGGATATGATGGTTCTTCAGTTCGGAATTGGCTCGCAAACTGTGAAAACCATCTATGCAGAACTCAGAGATGGATGTGACAAATTTACTCATTAGATGAATGTTTGTTCTACCTTAGAAAAAGTTTTTTCGTATCTCACATGTGAGCATATATATGCGTCGGACCTCCTTAAAGATCGGGTTGTTTATTTCTGTACATTTACTTAAAGAAAAAAGTAATAACTAATAACTGCCGCAAGTGTATACGTCGTTGTTACGTGGAAAGTTGACGACCGTGATTATAAATTATAGAAACAGTAATGTAAACGGTGACGGCCCACTAGAGTAATGAAGGGACAAAGCCAGCAAAACAAATACCACAACTTGAGCAGAGCGCACACCGTCACAACTCACAAAACGCACCGTTTACAAGGATGGATGGGATGGTCAACAATGATGGTGGGAGACTCGGAAACCTCTGTGCAACGAAGAGACTTTCCTAGAGAGTTTGAGTTTCTTAAAACGAAGTCGTATCAAGAAGGTACGTAGATGAAAAAGACAGAAGGGCAACAACGAGCCGTGTCTTCCATAACTGGGAATATATATATACACATATCTTATCTGGTGTTTATGAATTATTCCGTGAAATTTGGGCACTCGAAGATAAGATAAGGTAAGGTATATATATGGGCTCACATTTTTAGGTATTTCTTTAATCTCCCTTTCCTTCTCTATTCTTAATAATTCCATTTTTAAATTTATTACAGTGATTAAAAAGAAAGCTCACTTATACGAAATATTGTTCAATACATACATGACCATCCATCCCAACTTTAAAAAAGTATTACCAACTACACAAAATATATGTATTGTATGACTACATATACCAAATATATAATGACATGTGCTCAACATCACAACGTCACAACATCCGGTACACCGTTCATCATAATCCGATATTGACCAGTATTGACCGGCGTTGACCAATAAAAATATGCAGTTTTTTTTGTTTTTAATATTAGAAACCAAAAAAAATTAATTGAATTATTTAGGAATCATTTATAGTGTTTTATAATTTAAAACATATATGGATCCAAAATAAAGATATATTGTATATATATTCCATTAATTTAGTTTTATAATAGTTATCTTTTTCAATTTCAAAACTTAACTAAAATTGAAATAAAAGTCATTCATAAGATATTAAAACTTAAATTCAAACCAGATAATCTTGTTATAATAAATCAAATAAGAAAACTATTTTTTAACTTTATTAATTTAAAAACATCAACTTCTTACTTAATTTATCTAAATAATAAATTAATATTCTCAACCACAAAAAATATTTCTACAACAAAAATACTTAGAACCAAACCCAATACATATCAAAATCATAAGAATTATTGAAAAATGTTATATACTCATGGTAAAATAAAAATTTTAATATCTGAAAAAATTATTAATGGTTTTTCATTTCACTTTTATTAAGTTTTGAAATATAAAAATATATTATATATCTGTTAATTCATCCAGTCTTATAATAGTCAATTTTAGTTAAGTTTTGAAATTGAAGAAGATAACTATTATAAAACTAAATTAATGGAATATATATACAATATATCTTTATTTTGGATCCATATATGTTTTAAATTATAAAACACTATAAATGATTCCTAAATAATTCAATTAATTTTTTTTTTGGTTTCTAATATTAAAAACCAAAAAAATTGTATATTTTTATTAGTCAACACTGGTAAATACTGGTCAACACTGGATTCTGATGAACAATGTACTGGAATAAGATGGTTGTGATGTTGAGCACGTGTCATTATATATAATTATGCAATATATATATTTCGTGTAATTAATAATACATTTTTAAAGTTGGGATGTGTGGCTATACATTAAACAATACTTGCGGTAGCTAAATATTTTTTTCTATTTTTTAATCCTCCATCTAAATTCCCTGTCAGATTATTTCAGCGAAAAAGAAAAGAGTCCTTTTCAGGATTTCTTTTTTGTCTTATCCAACTTTTTATTTTATATTTGAGGCAACTTGTTTAACTATTATTTTTATCCATAATTAAAAGGTGTTTAATTTAAGAGAGTAATCGGCAAAAACTGAAATGAGCTGTTTTGTCTTGAAGCGAATTTATATATAAAAAGCGTGTGTCCCCGTTGTTTTTTTTTTAATTTCAGACCATAATCGTTTGCTGCAGCTTCGTGGAAAATTATTCTCTTTCTTCCAAGATAATCTTAAAGGTTTGTCCTTTTTTTTTTTTTTCATTTCCTTTTTCTGGGTAAAATTAGGGTTCTTCCTTGTTGTGAAATATAGCAATATTGATCTAGGAGGTACTCAGGATCTGTTATTTCTGGGTTTGTCCTTTTGTTTTGATCTAATGGTTAAAGTTTGTAAATTGGATCTAGGGATTTAGCTGAAAGCCTGAAAGAACGTTTTTTTTTTTAAATTTTCTTTTTCTTTGTGCTAAAGAAGATTTATTTAAATGTTGTTGGTAGCAGTGAAATAAGATCAATAACTATGTTGGAGAAAGAGTTTTTCACGGAGTACGGTGAAGCAAGCCAATATCAGATCCAAGAAGTGGTGGGCAAAGGAAGCTACGGAGTTGTTGCTTCTGCGGAGTGTCCTCACACGGGAGGCAAAGTTGCCATCAAGAAGATGACCAATGTCTTTGAACATGTCTCAGACGCCATCCGGATCCTCAGAGAGATCAAGCTTCTCAGGCTTCTTCGGCATCCTGATATCGTGGAGATCAAACATATCATGCTCCCTCCTTGCCGCAAGGAATTCAAAGATATCTATGTTGTTTTTGAGTTGATGGAGTCTGATCTTCACCACGTTCTTAAGGTAAATGACGACCTCACTCCTCAGCATCATCAAT
>NC_025688.1:501668-530848 GCF_000633955.1 Camelina sativa | reverse complement strand
CTTATATAGCGCATGTGTTCCATAGAGATTTGAAGCCTAAGAACATCCTCGCTAATGCTGATTGCAAAATCAAGATCTGTGATTTAGGACTTGCTCGTGTCTCCTTCACTGATTCCCCTTCTGCTGTTTTCTGGACTGTATGTGTATCTTTCTATCTCTTTCAGAGTTTGTTAGTTCCAATTCACATGTTCTTGAAATATGCTAAGTTTGAGTTTTTTGTTCTGTAACTGAGAGGTATGTATGTTGTTGTAACGCATTCGGTTTCAAATGATTCAATACTTTCGCTAAGTAACTAATCTTGTCATTTGCTTTTGCAAGGACTACGTTGCTACAAGATGGTACCGTGCGCCAGAGCTCTGTGGCTCCTTCTATTCTAACGTAAACTTCTGAAATTCTTATTACTTGTTTCGTTTCCATATAAAAAAACCTTATGCATAATGTGATGTGTGATCTTATGGAGTTGGTATGTTTGGGCAGTACACTCCGGCGATAGACATGTGGAGCGTTGGCTGCATATTTGCCGAGATGCTAACTGGAAAGCCCTTGTTTCCTGGCAAAAACGTGGTGCACCAGCTAGAACTCGTCACTGATCTGCTTGGAACGCCGTCGCCGATAACTCTATCCAGGGTTTGTTTTGTTTTTATTTTTCCCGGAAGCTAACTAAAGTCCCAATACAGAGGCTTCTCTCTCCCAGATAGACTTGCTTTGGATGCAAGTGTTTTTTTTTAGCTTTGTGTATCATCAAGTTGTTTGTAATGAATCTGTAGATTCGGAATGAGAAGGCTAGAAAGTATTTGGGTAACATGAGGAGAAAGGATCCTGTTCCTTTCACCCATAAATTCCCCAATATCGATCCTGTGGCGCTGAAGTTGCTTCAGCGTTTGATCGCCTTTGACCCAAAGGACCGTCCCTCTGCAGAAGAGGTAACAGGAAAACACACTTAAATGTTGGTTTTTTTCCTGTGCACTTTTTCATTCATTTTTTCATGATTCTTGATGCTTTTGTTTCCTCAGGCATTGGCTGATCCGTATTTTCAAGGATTGGCAAATGTGGACTACGAACCCTCGAGGCAACCTATTTCGAAACTCGAGTTTGAGTTCGAAAGGAGGAAATTGACTCGGGATGATGTGAGGGAGCTCATGTACCGAGAGGTAAATAAAAAAACCCGTCAAGGATATATATATGCTTAAGAGACTGAAGAAAAATTATTTGAGTTTTAGGAATCTCTCAAAACTCTTTTTTGTTCTCTTTTGTGTTTGTATGAGACAGATTTTGGAGTATCATCCACAGATGTTGCAAGAGTATTTACAAGGAGAAGAGAACGTCACTCTCATTTTCTATACCCGAGGTTTGACCCATTTTCTTAATAAACTTGGCTATTCATTGAAAAGAAATTGTGCATGATCTTTGTGAATCAATCTTGACATCAGCGGAGTTGATCAGTTCAAACAAGAGTTTGCCCGACTGGCAGAACACGAAGACGATGAAGAGGAACATAACTCTCCACCACATCAGAGAAAGTACACGTCACTCCCTAGGTGAGTTAGTCAGTTCTTGAAACTGAACAACCATGGTTTAAGCGGATCAGGCTATTATATATAACCTGTTTGGGGGTTTGTTGCAGAGAACGGGTGTGCTCATCAGAGGACGAAGGTTCTGATTCGGTTCATACCCAAACGTCTTCGTCGTTAGTGGTGGTTACACCTCCACAGACTCCAAACACAGCAACTGGGTTATCGTCACAGAAGACAACAAAAGTAGACAAAGCAGGAGCAACTCCGGTAAAACGGTCTGCATGTCTAATGAGGAGTGATAGTATCTGTGCATCCAGATGTGTGGGTGTCTCCTCTGCAGTTTCTTAGCCAGAAAAATTGATACTCGAGTTGTTTAGCAGCAAACCATTGATTGTGTTCTGCCTATTCTGTATGATGATGTTGTCTCTCTGAGTTTTCATGTAACTCTCTTCTTCATCTTCGTCTTCATTGCTCTCTATCAGTCTCTCTTGTTCTCTGTTATATTGGAATCTCTGTGTAATGGTTTCTCTTGGAACTTGAAAATTCACCATATTATTTACCCTTTAGAACCATATTTTTATTACAATCCACCAGTTCATAGATAAATTAATTAAAATCTAATCTATTCAAAATCTGTTCCATACTAAATCTTATACACTTAAATTAAAGAATTGAAAGTACCATAAAAAGTTTAATCTAGGTTAAACTAAAATACTCCCAATCAACAATGGTCTTGCAATTTCCAAAATAATTCAAGAAGTGTGGATAAGAGAAAATGGTATAATCTTCATAAGACATGATTACGACGAGTCTTCTTCATAATCCCATGAACATTAACAATTTCCAAACTTCATAATTACGAGTCTTCTTCATAATCAATCAAAATCCTCATTATAACGGAAGTACAGAAATGTTTTGTATACTAAATAATTTTAATAAGTTGGTTACAAATATGTTATACATTAATTGATAGATTAATTGGATACAAATAGGTTATACCAAAAATCTGAATGAGAATATTCTAAAGAATCATATCAACTAACTTACCATATTAATTTTTTTTATTAAATTATTCATCAAATAAAATCTTTTGATATATAATTTAACATATTAATTTTTTATTATCATTATACTTCACCTCTCATTTTTATACATGAGTCTATTTTGTAAAACAAATAAATAATCATATTATTTATTATAATAAAAAATAGTTTTATTTCCGGATATACCATAAGTTGAATTTTTAAAAACAAATATAAATTGTAAATTTATATTTCTTTTGTTAAATTATTCATCAAATAAAATCTTTTGATATATAATTTAACATATTAATTTTTTATTATCATTATACTTCACCTCTCATTTTTATACATGAGTCTATTTTGTGAAACAAATAAATAATAAATAATATGATTATTTATTATAATAAAAAAATATTTTTATTTCCGGATATACCATAAATTGAATTTTTAAAAACAAATATAAATTGTTCAATCTATAAAATATTCAAGCTTTAGTAATATTATTCTTTAAAAATAATATCTATTGAATTAAAAAAATTACTGAGCAACGGGTCAAAATTTGAATATTTAAATTCAATTTAATATTTTTTTTGTTAAATTTTATAATTTTATATAATATAATAAACTTTAAATAATTTATTTTAAAATATTTTTTATATATTGAAACTTGATATAAAAGTTAGAAACTATAAACTCTCCAAATTAATTTGTTATAGCAATGTCAATAATATGAAAGAATTTCAAGAAACCAAGTATATTAAAACAAAAAGTATAACAATAAATTAAATTACTCATAATATAATAAATCGCTTTTAAAAAACCAAATTTACAAAATTATGTCTTATAATGACATTCAAGTCATGATGTAGAATATACAGTATTGAAATAACTTCACATATATAACCTAATACAACATATTAAAAATTTATTTTAAAATATAAAATATACAAAATTTTATATAAAATAAAATTTAACCAGTATTATAGAACGGGTACTTATCTAGAATCATTATCAATATAAAACTTACAAAATAGATGTCTTTTTTCAACCATCATATTTAACATATGATTTTATTGCATAATGTTTTATCTAAATTTTTTTTTTTAAATACAATCACATAAATTATATTTTATATAAAAATTACAATATAAATAAAATGAATTTCAACCCGTGCTCTAGCACAGGTCTTAATCTAGTCTATATATATAAAGTTAACTTTGCTCACTTCTCCTTTCTCCACATCAGCATCCACCTAATCATTTTTTTTGCATAAAAAATATTATTTTTAATATTTATTCATTGCATATCTATTACATATAATTAATAATAGTAAAAAAAATTAACTAAAATTAATTAAATTTTAAAATAGTATAAACAATAATATAATATTTTAGTAAATAATAAAAATAATAACTATCTAAAAATAAATTTAGTAAGATAAATGAAAATTTTAAAATAGTAAAAATAATACTATAAATTTGTTTTAGTAATAATGTTATTATTAAAATTATAACCAAAAAACGATTATATTCCAAAATTTAGAATGGGTTAATAAGTTTTAGAATGTAAGTAAGATTTTAATGCATGGTGGAGTAAAAAAACAAGTTATGTAATTGTATTTATAAAAATCTAAACATGAAAATAAGATTGAAGTGAAACAATAGTTTCTAAAGAACATATACCATAAAGATTTATTATTAAATTTTACTTATAAAATGAAAATTAATTACTTAACTTAAAAGTTTTGATCTAAAACAAAGACATTGTAAGGGGTACACTTTTTTTTTGGGAAAACTATGAAAAAGAATTTTGAAAAAATAATCTATCTAAAAAAACAAAATCAATGGTTAGGAAATATAGAAAAAATGATATGTAAGCCATTACAAAAAGTGGTAATGTGATTTTTGTAAGGTATATTATCAACTGGAGGTACAATTTTATAATATGATATAAAACATATATAACAAATATAATATATATATATATATATATATATTATCAAATGCTTTTAACCCAAAACATTGGCAAAAACAACATATTTAAAGTACATTATGATTTTTCTGAGAAGACGAAGTTGGGGTTGCATCACAAAATTAACATCTGCAAATAACATATGAGATTTTAGAAAAATATGTAACTTGGATTAGTGAATAGATATTCATTGTGAGGTTTAAAAGTTTCATCATTTAGCATTCTTGACTTAGTCGGAAATTCTATTATGGTAGATGATGCATTTGGACAACTTCATTGTAGCAACATAGCACTAAAACTGTTCATAAAACTTTGTATATTCGCATTTAATGTAGGATATCAATATGTTTAAATAGTATCTATAATTAGGTCAATGATCGATATTGACGTTAGAATTTTTAAAATTATGAATATAGAATGAACTCTTTTAAAGTTAAAAGGTCAGAAGATTGTCGACAATATTATTGCGGCACTAGACAATATTTGTTATATATAGATTATTAAAATAAAATACAGCATTTATATAGATTTATCTTTTAATCTTCAAATTATATTCATATTCAATGATTTTTATTGATAAAAAATTTAACTAAAATCCCACGTAAATCGCAAATAGATATAACAAAGAAATATTATCTTTAAAAATATATATGTTATATATCACTAAGTAAAGTAAGTTTAGTATTTATATAAATTTATACTCAAAAATTGAAATGATTATATTTGAGTTCAACAATTTCTATTGATAATAAATATTTTAAAATTAAAATTTTCGAGTGTGCATGGATACAAATTCTAGTATTATATAATATTCAAGTTAAATATTATTTTAGGAAACGATTAAAGTTAGACTTAACGATTCTGTCACCAAACGTTAAAGGTTGTCACTTGACGAAAGCATGCTACTTAACGCATGCACACAAAGCCCAATAGATGATTTCGAGAAAATAAACCGTAACGCTTCGTCTTCTACGCTTCCCTGGCTTTGTTATAGAACCCTGTCTCTGACTCTTTGGTTTCTCCAAATAACCTGATATCATTCACTTTTCATTTCGTATGTCTCTCCAACGATTTTGGTTCTGTGTCCCTTCTATGTTTTGTAGTTGATAAAAGCTAAAATTCGGAATCCTTTCTCTAACAGGAGTTACATGTGTTCTTTGTTCAGGTTGTAAGTGTGGATCTGTTTCTGTCACAAGATGGGTTCGAGAAAGAAGGGTTTTGATGATTGTGGAGATAAAATCAGCGATTTACCAGACGAAATTCTTTGTCACATCTTAACCTTTCTTCCAACAAAAGAAGCTGCTTCAACTACTGCTCTAGCAAAAAGGTGGAAGCTTTTGCTTAAGTTTGTACCCAATCTTGATTTTGATGACTCCATCTATTTCCATCCTCGACGAAGTAAGGATTCTCTAAGTTTTATGAATTTTGTGAATGGTGTATTGGCTTTGCAAGAAAATGCTGCGTTGAAAAGATTCCACCTCAAGTGTGGAGATGATGTCGACGAGTCTCGGGTGTTGGATTGGATACCCAAAGTGTTGAAACGTGGTGTGTTAGATATTGATCTACACCTCTATTCGTCTCGGAATTGTGCCTACTCTTTAAATATTCTGCCTTCTGAGATCTTTGTGAGCAAGACATTGGTTAGGCTGAATATACAGTTTAGGAGTGGCGTCAGCATTGAGGTGGACGGTGATGTTTCTCTTCCGAAGCTTAAGACCCTCCATCTTGACTGTTTTCGGATCGATACACGTATGTTTAACAATCTGCTTTCTGGATGCCGCGCTCTCGAAGAATTAGTGCTGGTTAATTTGATGTGGGACGAGCGTGTGGAACCTAAACCTTACTTCGCGACCGTGTCTATCCCAACCCTCAAGACACTAGTGTATTCTCGTTTTGATGAGACTAAATTTTTTGATGAGGGTGATGATTTTAACCAGTTTGTGTCATTGTTATTTGACAACCCAAATCTGGTCTACCTCAAGTACTCGGATACTATCGCGGATAGGTATCAACAAGTGAGTTTTAACTCGCTCGTTGAAGCTAAACTCAAACTTAGAAGGACATCTGGCGATATTGCAAAGGACAAGATTAATGTCACAAGGCTTCTCACGGGAATATGCAATGTCAAAATTCTCTACTTGTCTTATGCCACCCTCAAGGTTAGTCACATATCTTTCTCCTAATCTTTTTTAAGTTGATGTTCACAATTCACAAGTGGTTAGTGATTATGTAGTTGATTTGTTTTTTTTGTACATCAGGTACTTGGTCTCTGCCCTGTAACAATGCCGGTATTCGAGAACCTGATTCAGTTAACTATTAAGACTGCACTAGATGTAGGATGGGAACCATTGCTACCTCTACTCAACAATTCTCCAAATCTACAAACCCTTGTCTTCGAGGTAACCCCCATATACAAGCTTTTAAATCAACCGCTGACATAATTTAGTTTTTTTATATTGACTCTTTTATGTTTTAGGGACTGCATCACAAATATGCAGTTAAATGTTGGGACGGGGAAGATTGTGACTGCGAATATCAAGATGAACCATGGGTGGAAGAGGTTGTTGATACTTGTCTATCATCAAGCCCTGTGAAGGTTATAAAGATATTTAACTTTGGTGAAATTTGTTATCGGGAAGAAGACATAAAGGACCAGATAAAGCAGGTCATGCAATTCCTAAAGACAATGCCGGAACTCGAACAAGTGATATTGTACTACGATACACCAGAAGATGAAGATTTGATGAAACTATACAAGGGCCTTCACGAGCTTCCTACTGTGGCATCAGCCAATTGTGAGGTCCGGCTAATCTTCCCCAACTTATCAACTACTATCTCCATTAGAAAGGGTAATCTTCTTTAGGAGTATCCTTTTATGGTTTCTTAGCCATGGACATGTTTCAGGCAATCAGGCTACAAGTTTGCATAGCTGCTGAAAAAACTCTAAAACTCTGCTGTTTCTGCCGTGTGCTTCTTTCTTTTTCTTTATTGGCTTTGTATTCCCATTTTTAAAGACTCGTCGTGTTATTGCTTTCTCCTTTTTGTCGACTGAGAATGTTTGATATCTTTTATTTGTCTCTCTTCTTCTTATCTGTTGTCTCTTTTCTTCTTATCTGTTGAATAAGGTTAGTGTTCATTGTTCTCTTCTTGAAATGGATCATAGTTTCTTGATTATGTCGAGTTACTATTTACTGTGGATTAGAAAATGAGGGAGTAGTCAAAAATAGGCGTTCGATAGCACCTTATACCACCTGCATAGCGTAGTCAATGTGCTTGATGAGAAGAGCTTGCGGATTGGAGGGCTCACCATGCCGACGAGCATTTCGTTCTCGCCACAGGTGGATTGAAATAGGTAGCGAAATAGAAAGAGGTGAAGCCGTGGGAGTGCCGGACTTGTGAGCAGAACAGTCAGTTGATTCCAATCAACAGAATAAGTCGTGGTTAGGAGCGGTTGAGCGAGGTTCCTCCATACTCCCGCAGCAAATGGACACAAGAAGAAGAGGTGGTTCCTGGATTCTTCTGCATTGCTACAGAAACTGCAGGTCACCTGTTGGCCCGAGTTCCATTTCTTAAGACGGTCACCGGTGGATAAGCGATTGTGCAGTGCATGAAAGAGTATTTTGGAGTAGAGTAGGTGAACCACACTCCCTTGTACCAAGCAACTCTCACATTTGGCCTCCGTATGTTCTGCCAAGTATGTTTTGTGGAGAAGAGTTTGCTGAATTTGTCACCCGAGGTCCGCCAAAGAGGTTCCCCTGCTATTATATCGAACTGCTTCAGTTTCATCAAATCTCTAAGCACCAAATGCGCATCCCTGTATTTATTTACTAGGCACCTTTCTTCCAGTTTCACCCGAATTAGAGAACGACGAAGAACCAAGGTACCTTGTAAACCATAAAATTGGCCAATACATGATGGGAAGACTCAAGTTAAGTTAGTTGTTAAATAAATACAATACAATACAGTAAGCAATCTAATTGAAGATTTAAGAAAAATTAAACCCTCTAGTCCCTTCTTTCCCTCTCTCTCTCTCTCTCTCTCTCTCTCTCTCTATATCTCTCAAAGGGCTCGAAGCTGCTGTCCAAAGACTCCAACTTTAACTCGAATCGTGCTCAGGAACTTAGGGATTTGAAGTCCTTTTCCCAGCGAAGTCGAGCCATAATACCCAATTCTAATCCTGTGTTGGCTCAATCGAAATTTATCGCTCGATTCTGGTCGATTTCGATTTGTCTGTAATTAGCCTCACAAACCCTTTCGGAAATCATTTAGGAAAGCCATGTTTTGATCTCCAATGGCGGCAGTGACTTTATCCATGGTGCAACCCTGTGGCATGGTACTCGCTCGCTCTTGTATTTAGGATTCTTGTGTTTCTTAGGAGAACGTATCTCTCACTGTCTTTATTTTTTTTTTAAATTTTTTTTGGAAACTTGTCTTCAGTGTTGTGCTGGTAGAAGATTGCGTAGTGTGATTGTAATCCAAGCTCAGAGAGGAAACTGGAATCGAATGAGGTACTCTCCTCTCTCATTTTCTCTTTAAGAGTTTATTTCTGTTCCTTTTGTTGTTTGTTGTTCTGAATCAAGCTGGTGGTTCTCTAGGTTGAGTAATTTCTTCTTCTCCAAAGTTTGGAACATATCTTATCGTTCAAAGCATAAATTTTCTGACAATATTCTCGAACAAGTTGAGAAGTATGCCACTGCTCGCCTCGAAAACCAGTCCAAGCTGATTAGCAAGGTTCAAATCCAGTTTTTTCTTTGTTTCTTTTATTGGTGTGTTCATTTCATGTCTCTCTATGCGTTTCAAATTCTTGTGGTTTTCTTACCCTGTTGCGCAGGTTTCAGCTTTGATGGAGTATGACAATGTTGATGATTTTATTGATAAGAAATCTGATGAGCAAGTTAAGAAAGATCTTGTATTGGCGTGTACGAGATTCCCTTCTATCATCCTTGGTGATTCTCGTCCGGTGGAATTATACGGCTATACCAAATCGTCCGATGAACCAAGGGGTATTCTTCCCACTCCTATGCATGGAGGATGGTTTGATCCAGACAATCTTTCCAGAACATTATCTTCCTTCTGTCCAGAGATTCAGAATGTTGATTCTTCCAATCTTAGAGAAGAAATTTCAGATGCTTCTTTTTTTACTAGCAAACCTGCAGTCTCTGAAGTTGAAACAACATCTGATGATTCTGCCGCTCAGCTATTCCTTGGTACCAGTATAGGATCTATGCCTGGGTTAAGTAAGAGGCATAGTAATCAGCTAGATACCTGCGGCTTTCACACGGTAGGCATTTGAAATTTTTAATACAAAGAAAGAACGTATTTGTCTTCATGGAAGGCTTAAACTCAGTTTTCAAACTCTCTATCAATGCAGATGAAGAAGCTATTGCATCATTTTCCTCGAACCTATGCAGATTTGCAGAATGCACAGGTTGATATTGAGGATGGACAGTACTTGATATTTGTTGGCAAAGTCTTGTCTTCCAAGTGAGTATCTCTTTTCTAAAATCATTCTAAATTTTTTTCTCAAACATACAAAAAAAAATCTTTGTCAAGAAATCGTGTCTATATTACCACTGGTTTTCTGATGATACTTTCTCAAATTAGCAACTTCATGTATGCCTTTTGTGTTGAGCCGCATCTACACGTTTTTGAAATTCAAATTTGACTTTTTTGCGGCTCAATGTGCAGGGGAGTTAGAGCCAGCTCTTCATTTTCATTTCTCGAGGTTATTGTCAGCTGTGAAATCTCAGACAGGGACAGAACTCCGGAGAGTCTGAGTTGTAATGCTGAAGATAAAGCGAGAAAATCAATTTTTTTGCATCTGAAGAAGTTTTTTAGGGGGACTCGCTTTACCTGGCAACCCTTTCTTAATGCAATTCAAGAGAAACATAAAGTCGGGGACCTTGTATGCGTTAGTGGGAAGGTAATTTCGTTGCTTCCCTCAAAGTTGTCATGTATTTCTATCTTTTGCTTAGGTAGTTTACTTGTTCGCATCAGACTGCCTCATTAGTCTTTCACTCTCTTTTTGAGTACAAATATTAAAGCTTGGACTTGTTTTAGCACGATAAAAGATCACTATAGCATCAGACTTACGTACGAAAGTTTTTGACAACTGTACTAATTCAAGAATCTGTTGATAATCTCTTTTACATCTAGGTAAAGTCATTACGTGCAGACAATCATTTTGAAATGAGGGAATACAATATTGATGTTCTCAAAGATGACGAAGAGTCATCTCTTCGAGCCCAGGGGAGACCATATCCTATATACCCTTCAAAAGGAGGGTTGAACCCAAAGTTCCTTAGCGATGTCATCTCCAGGTTTTGTTTCATTGTCTAAAATTGAAAAGTAATTGAGACAGCAGTTCTGAAATGCCATTATCAGGGAATTGTTAAGTAAAAGCCTCACCTTAAACCTGATTGAGTGTTTCAAGACTGGCCTGAGGATAAGAATTGTTCTTCATATGTCATAAAATTACCAACTTCCCAGAACTAAAAATTAGATATTTCGATGATTAGTCCGCTTTTCTTATCACACCTCACCCATTTTTTCTCTCTTAGGGCTCTGCGGATTCTTCCCGCCAATATGGATCCGATTCCTAAGGAAATCACAACAGTTTTTGGCCTACCATCTCTTAATGATGTAAGTCTTGCTTCTTTGTTGAAGCATTGCTCTTTGATTAAATTCTTCTTTAATCCACAGCAAATAACATGTCTTCAGTTGCTTTTCATCCCCGGTTTTTTCCCTTGCTGTAAATGCAGGCATACGTTGGTATTCACGAGCCCAAGACTTTAGATGAGGCTGATTTAGCTCGCAAAAGGCTTATATTCGACGAGTTCTTTTACCTACAGGTAGTTTAGTGACTTGAATAATCGTCTTCTCAGAAGCAGAATTGTTAGTCTTCATCTAGTCTGCTGAATGTTGTTTTCATACAGTTAGCCCGCTTGTACCAAATGCTTCAAGGCCTTGGCACAAAAATAGAGAAAGATGTATTGCTGGAAAAGTTTAGAAAGCCAGTGCTTAATTCCGTTTATATTGAAGAATGGTCCACTCTCACCAAGAGTTTTCTGAAGGCTCTACCATATTCCCTTACTCCTAGCCAGCTAAGTGCTGTCTCAGAAATTATATGGGATCTAAAGCGCCCGGTTCCAATGAATCGGCTATTGCAGGTACTTTTGTCAGCTGATCTGGCTGGTGTTTCTTTTTGCTCGGTTATAGTTTAGTTCTTTTTTTGTAGGCTTATAGCCGATCTTACCAGACTATCAGAATTTAACTGTTGTGTCTCATTTGTTTATTTTTAACCAAAAGTGTCTTAATAGATCGGGTTTATCTTTTAGGGTGATGTTGGATGTGGCAAAACAGTTGTCGCTTTCTTAGCGTGCATGGAGGTCATAGGATCTGGTTACCAGGTTGGTTGATTAAATTTATCTACTACCTTCTGAAATTTCACCATGTGTAGTTAATTTCTCAATAAATCTTCTGATATAGGTCATTGACTCATTCCTTGCATGTAGTTGGAATTTGTAATTTGAGTTACCTTTTCTCATATGTAGGCAGCTTTCATGGCTCCCACAGAATTACTTGCCATCCAGCATTATGAACAGTGCCGTGATATGTTAGAGAATATGGAGGGAATAACATCAAAGCCAACCATTGGGTTGCTCACAGGTTCAACTCCGGCAAAGCAGTCACGTATGATCCGGCAGGCAAGTCATGCAATTAATATGTCTTTTTAAATCATACAATAAGTTTGCATTCCTTATAGCTGACAACTGATGACAGGATCTTCAAAGTGGAGCTATATCGTTTATAATTGGAACTCACAGTCTAATAGCTGAAAAGATAGAATACTCTGCATTACGTATTGCCGTAGTTGACGAGCAGCAACGGTTTGGTGTAATCCAGAGAGGAAAGTTTAACAGCAAGGTCAGGTTCCTAGAATATTTTTTATCTATCGGATAATTGCGTTATTCACCCTAGTTGAACTATCATGAAACAGTAATGATTCATGGTAATTCATTGGTCGGTGACTTGAAATGAACTTCTCTTTTATTTTCATTCTTCTTATCGATGTAAGCATATAATTCGTTAACTAAAGTGTATTGTGGTGTGACTTCTGCAGTTATATGGAACATCTATGATATTAAAAAGTGACTCATCTGACCCTGATGATACTTCCAAAACTGATCTCAGTATGGCTCCTCATGTTCTTGCCATGTCTGCCACCCCTATCCCGAGATCACTTGCCTTAGCTTTATACGGAGATATTTCTTTGACCCAAGTATGTAACTTGTTTCCATTTTATATCATCAGGTAGAAGAAACATACATGTGCCATGTGTTAAATGTCTATAATCATTTTAAATGAGTGCAATTCTTTGTTTCTTCAGATTACTGGTATGCCACTTGGAAGAATACCAGTTGAGACGCACATTTTCGAGGGAAATGAGAGTGGCATCAAGGAAGTCTACTCAGTAATGCCTATGAAAATAACTACAATTCTTTTCTTGACTCGCATCATAGAAACAATCATTCAAGACAATGCTTTTGATTTCTAAAATTGCAACAGTAGATGATGTCTAAACATGTCATATATCCATTGGCAGATGATGCTGAAAGACCTGAAGTCTGGAGGAAGAGTGTACCTTGTGTATCCTGTTATTGATCAATCAGAGCAACTGCCACAGCTCCGTGCTGCCTCTGCGGAGCTCGAAATAATAACCAAAAAATTTCCAACGTACAACTGCGGACTGTTACACGGAAGGATGAAGAGTGACAGCAAAGAAGAGGCTTTAAATAAATTCAGAAAAGGAGAAACACAGATACTTCTCTCCACCCAGGTGATAGAGATAGGTGTTGATGTTCCAGACGCATCAATGATGGTTGTCATGAATGCTGAGAGATTTGGAATCGCTCAGTTACACCAACTCAGAGGACGTGTTGGGCGTGGAACCAGAAAATCGAAATGCTTATTAGTTGGGTCAACTCCCAATAGCCTAAAACGGTTGAAGATGTTGGGGAAATCATCAGATGGGTTTTACTTAGCAAATATAGACCTTCTTCTACGTGGACCTGGCGATTTGCTTGGGAAGAAACAGTCTGGGCACTTACCAGAGTTCCCGCTCGCTAGGCTAGAAATAGACGGCAATATGTTGCAGGAAGCCCACATCGCCGCTTTGGTAAAACATTCATTATCCAATTGCATTACAGTGAAATGATATACTTCAAATGTCACTGGATTCATATTTTTCCTTTGATACTCTGTTTGCACAGAACGTTCTAGGAGATTCTCATGACCTGGAGAAATTTCCAGCGCTGAAAGCTGAGCTTAGCATGAGACAGCCACTTTGTCTTCTGGGCGACTAAAAAGGTTGCACAAGCCACAGTGTACATACTTGGTATGTCCTTTTGGTTATTTTGGTACTATGACATGGTGTAGTGGTAATATAGTAGTCTTTGGGTGTCAATTTCAGATTAAGCCTAGACGGGCGCATAGCATAGATCCAAAATGTTTTGGTGTCATGTAAGCTTTATGTTTTGTGTCCAACAAGAGACCCATTCATGTGAAAAAGAAAAGAAGGATACTTGACTTGGAGTTTGATGCCTCTGAATAGGACGTCAACTAATGGGATCTGTAAAAGTGAAAAATAAGTGGTGGCTTTATGCTTGCTATGTTTTTATTTGGAGAGTTTTGTGGAGTGTGAAGTAATACAGAAAGTGGTAATAGGAATGAGGAATGGTGTGAGTGGCACACTGGAGTCTTTTGGGGGGTAGCAACCAACCAATGAGGGAGATTCACGGGGAGAGGAGGGACAAAGAGACAAGTGGTGGCCCACGAAATGTTTCCTACCCAATCATCAAACGATAGGACCCACTAACCTCCTTGTCTCCTCCTTTGTCCTTCTCCTCCCATATTGAAACTTGAATTGTTGGCAACTTGTTTCACATCTTATTGACACTGCTTGTGCCTGAATCATTCTGCGTCTTCTTTATCTGCAATCTTTTAACACTTGCAAACTTTTTCATCACTCCATTGTACTAGCTTTTACTAATCTAAACTGTATGTATCGAGTCTATTAGGGATTCAACAACATGTTTCGGCAATAGATCATCATCGTTGAGAGAGTAAGTTTAGAACCATATCAAATACTAAGAATATTCACATATTTCTTGGTGTATGGCTATTATTGTAGGTATAATTGGTGCCGGTCGGCAAATATTTTGATGATGACTATGGTATTTTTACATCTTTTGAGATATATGATAAAACTAGCATGGGAGGTGGTGGGTTGAAAAAGACAATCATGATAAGACAATTCTCATGTTTAATTTGAACACTACAAAGACCAAAAGATCTCACACATAACTATGCCGGCTTTTTAAACGAGAATATTGTCTATCCTGCCATGAACAATAAACAACTTATTCTTAAATGTCACTTTCGTTTTGGGCTTCTCCCGCCTGCCACTCGTTCAATAAAGAAAGACATATTTATCCTTCTTTTGATATGTTTGAAAAATTAAATAAATTAAGAAAAAAAAAACAAAAAATCTCTTTCTTCTTCGTAAAACGCAACCCGTTCGACTTCTCTTTTCAGAGAACAGTTTCCCTTCTTTCTTCTTCGTCTATTCTTTGTCGCTGAAACTCAACATCAGTGTGATGATCAATTACTTCCTATAGTCAATTCGAAGGCCGAATCCTCCGCTTCTTCAGCCTCCAACCGCCGAAGTCGACGATACAGAGAAACCTACTTCCGAACCCGACCCTTGGTATTAGAGATAACTTTTGGCTTGTTTTTTTTTTAATTTTTTAGGAAAATCCATCTCGATCCATAAACCTTAACTGGTCGTCTTTCTCGTGTTAGTGTGTGTGTGGCAGATCCCGTGAATTTAAGCGAGGGAGAGACAATGGTCACTACCAACTCTCCAAGGTTTGTCAGTGTTTATTGCTTGAAATTCTCATAGCCGCTTGAAATTCTGATAGATCAGTCAAGAGACCTACTTTGTTTGTCCACCAAATTCTCAAATTCAGAAGATAGACCAAATATTTGCGAGACCTATTTGTAGATCCGACTTTTCTTGTCTACTCACTGTTTAAATCAAGATAGACCATTGACTTAATGGTAGACAAATATTTGGTACAGGCTTTGTCCACATTCGTTTTTTTCATACTTTTTTTGTAGATGCGTATTCGCACATTTTGTAGATCCATGTTTTTTTTGTCCACCCACTGTTTTTATCATGATAAACAATTGACTTACTGATAGACAACCATTACACATGTTCTTTGTAGACCTTAGCTTTTTTAGACAACCATCAGAATTGGTGTTTTCCACCTTTCCTTTTTAACGTGTTTCCGTCTCACTAACTTATAAGTTACCAAATGTGCAGGTTAGCTGGGTCGATGGACGACATCCACCAAGAGAGGTTTTTGTCTACCGTTATTCTCCACCATATTTAGTCCCTTTACTTATGCCTCTCATTCTAATCTTTTTGTCTACCGTTACTTGTCCACCCTATTTACTTTTGACACTTATATTATGCCTCCAATGCAGGTCTGATGAGCACGGTGGAAGTGGGTATATTATGCCTCGGGAGGATGAGTTTCAACAGTCAAGGTTTGACAACGAAAGCGCCGAACCTGTAATACATCAGGTGGACCAGTTACGGCAGACAGTGTATGTCAACACGTAACTTTTGAAATTATCATCTTCTTGTCTACCGTTACTTGTCCACCAACTTTAATTACGTTGCTCGTAATTACGCCTCCAATGCAGGTCTGATGACCACAGTGGAAATGGTTCTATTATGCCTCCGGAGGACCAGTCTGTACCTACTGTGGCCACTGACATTGATGTGCCAATAGTGGACCAGATCAGAAAGACAAGGTAGATGTCCACTAAAAGATAGACCAATTCTAACTTTGTACGAATACACTAAATGTTTGATGAACATTGTTGTCATCCTTTGAACAGGTTGGGTGAAGTGTTCGAGGTTTGTAGTAATCCCTTGCCTGCGGAAGCTACTCAGGATATTATGGAGGAGATACACGACATTAAGGCGAGGTTTTCGGAGACAGATGACCGTATGCTACGGTTCATAACTTACACAGACAAGGGTGAGAGATGTGATCCTCGCACTGTCCTTTCTCGTGTCAAGACGAATTCAGAGCAGATCGACAACCTCCATGAGATTATCGCAGAGTTAAATGCTGGGTACACGGACTTCAGGGCTTTTGTTCAGCGATTCCCACCTCCTAGCACACATCCAAAACGCAACCGCGCAACATATGCTTATGTTTTGTGCACTTTAATTTCCTGCATTGTCCTACTCTTTGCATTTGGGTTTTGCATTAGGAAATTTGGAAACTGAGTTTCATCTGGCAAAAATGTCCATCCATGATGGACATTTGGTCAAAGTTTAATGTTGTCTACTTTCCCAACAATGTCTACCCTTCTATCTTACTCGACAAATTGTATTGCGTTGCCGTTTTAGTCCACCCTTTTATCTATCTTGTTTTTATGTCTATTTTTTATGTCTAATTTCTATTGTCAACAAGTATGGTGATAGACAACTTTATTGTCTATCCGATAGACACTTTAATAAAGATAGACAATAAACAAACAAATTGCCAATGTTCCTAAAAACAAAGTCAAGAGACATTACAATTAAGATAGACATAATACGACCGACAGACATTTCTAATGATAGACATCATAGTAGACATTACAACTCGCAATCATCAAACCTTTATACCTGTCTACCCAGGTTACTGATAGACATGATAATGACGATAGACAATAAAAAAAATCGAGCCCGTTGTTTGTCTACCTCTAATTTATATTGTCAGCAAGTATTGTGGTAGACAATTTTATTGATAAAGATAGACAATAATCACACGAAGTGCCATTGTTCCTAAATGAAACATAGTCAATAGTCATTACAATTTTGATAGACATAATACGACCGACCGACAGACATAATACCACCACACTCTTCATTCTTCACTTTAAATTGTTGAAACTCAACATCACTATCTACTGAAATTGGGGGCATCTTACCTTGTGCAAAGACAATTGTGTCTCCTGGGTGCCAAAAGCTTAACTCTATACTACTTTCCTCTTCTTTGACACCCAAAACCTCTCCAATCTTGGCCTTCAAACCCGCGAACGTAGTCTTTTTGTCGATAGAAAAAAATCTTGCCATTTGCCCATGACGGACAGAAAACTTCCACACCCCAATATCTGAACATGTCCATTCACCCAGCAGGAGGCACACTCTCCCGAACATCTGCATCATTAATGGAAATCATTGTTTAACTCAATTAATGCAGGATAATTTGCAGTTGCCCAGATTTAATGCAAGAACATCCTTCTATCATAACCGACCATATTAAATGCACATAGAGACATACCTCCCAAATACCGACAACCAACTCCACCTTCTTACCTAACCTTATCTTCTTCATATCTGTTTAGGTTAGAGAAATTTTGTCCCTCAAATGCCAGTTTTTCTTTTTGTCCCCAAAAATGCCAGTTTTGTGGGGTTAGTTGGTTTTGAAATGACGAAAATATCCTCTCGTTTGAGGGACAAAAAACAGGCGGGAGAATTCAAAAAAAAAAGAAATTAATGGCAACTGGACATGCATTTATGGCTAGATGGACAGAGATTTACGAAAATGGCATTCTTCATGAAATTCCCTTTTTAAATCCTTGTTTTGATAACAATAGTTTTGTTTAACAACCCCTTATTTCTCTTCTCTCTTATGTATCTTGCATTAATTAATGATTTAATGTGTTTGGATTGATAAATTGAAACATTATGAGTAGCAAAAGTAGACGAAACAGGCACAAGGGTTTGGATCCAAAGAGTAGAAGAAAAATGATTAAGAGACAAGAGAGAAACCTTTTTTTTTGTTATTGACTTTAGAAGATAGTGATGTCGGAAGATAAATATATGTACGTCCCTAGACGAATGATTTGCTCATCGGAAGCTACAAAAAGCTGTTTGTACAAACTGGGGATCCTCTTTTCGTTTTCTATAATATCTTATCGTATGCGCTCTCCTTCCATGACAGTAATAATTGAAGCTTTAAAATCCACACCAATTGAATACACTTTCAAGTTTCAAACGTTGAAACTTGAAAGAGAGTGGTCACTGTGGTACTGCTGGTACACTTACATTAACCATAATTTTGGAAGAACATTAATTAGATGTATAATTTTTACTATTTTTACAGAGTTACATTCCAATAAAAGAACTAGACAATGATTGTAGTTGTGTGCGATCGACCGCACAAAGTATATGGTGGTGTACACAGATCTGGTCTGATATAACAACTTTCTTAAATATTTTATTTTCTTTTTTAGACGTCATCATCATCATCATCATCATCATCATCATCATCATCATCATCATTCTTACCCTAAACAAAAACCATAATATATAATTGGTACCAATTTATTTTGGAAATATACACTAAAGGCGTATTAGATAACCGTACATTTATAATAGTGATAAATGACCTTGACCTTTAAACTACATTATTACCATTTGACCAACATAATTTCATAAAATTAAAGTGCGTTCAAATATTTTCATCAATCAGTTTTGCCAAAAATTTATTTTAGAATTGCTTTGGTTTGAATTCTCAAATATCGGTCGTCTTCAATTTTACACCGTATGCAAAAAAATATATAATTGGGGCTCATCTCATGCACTAATTAATTACGTTTGAAAAATATGTTTCTTTGCTGTAATTAATTTGGTCAATATGATTGAATTTGGTCAATATGATTGAACAATAGTCGTACTATACTATTAGTATAACATAGAGTATTATTTTCATGCGTTTCGCGAGCTAGGAGGAGAATATATTGAACTCATGGTGTTTCTCAAAGCAGAAAAGAGAAAATGATTACTAATTTTCTTTTCTCAATTTTTTTGCTGATTTCTTTTTATAAGATATGAAATATGAAAGAGCAAATACGATATGATTGTCATAATCACCAAATTCGGATATACTAATCTAATCGTGGACAACCAATAATTAAGCAGTCAGTTAAATAAAGGAACGTGTGTGATCTCTAATCCAGTGCTGCTTAATTATTATATGCATATAAAAAAATTTATATATGACTCATGCAAATGACCAAGAATGCACCACAAAAGGTATAGACCGGTCAAGTATGTTAATCTTATAATTCCTTTTAAAAATAAAACGAAGAATACACGTAGCATTGTTAACTTTGACATACTTCTCTCTTGTCATCAGATTTATAATGTTTGAATTGTTGGAACAAAAAACATAGTTATAAAACGAAGATTGACTTAAAAACCATATAGATGGAACGTTACATGCATGTTTTCCGAGGTTAACTAGCCGATGAACATTATACTATTATCTTATGTTGTCTCTTAAATGCTTAGTCTCTAAACCGTACAAAAATTCAACAAACCTAAATTAATGTACAGTAGTAATTATGATTATTGAATATGCGTTTCTATCTCAATAATTTTTTTCACCAGTTATATTCTACTCCCCCATTTACAACAAACATCATCATCTAACGAGAGATAAATAAATAAAATGCGATAAAAAAAACGTAAAATAAATAAATAAAAAGTAACGAGAGATGAGCATAATGGAAATGTGGGAGGCGTATAGAATAAGAAGAGTTCATCTGAGGAGGGTCTCAATCGTTTTCATAAGCTCAATACTTGGACCGACTCAGGTTTTTACGGAATAAAGAGAGAATCGATCAATTATATTTTTATTTTATTTTATTTTTGTGATCAGACTTTATTTATATAGAAAAGTGTAATTAAATGCTACTTACTACTTAATTAAATTAAATGAAAATGTTGAACAAAAGAGAAAGAAAAAAAAAACATGCTGGTTAGTCTCCCACACCGAGTCAGTCAGCACTTATTTAATCAAAACCATTTTGAATCAATTATTTGACACGTGTTATTCATCCTACAACTCTATTCATAATTTCTTTGACCAATAGATCTGTTTAGTCAATACTCAATACACCTCCCCTCCTCTTCTATTCATTATTTATTCAATATGAGTAATATTTAGCTTTTAATTTTGTTTTCTTTATAAACTTCTCATAGGTTGGTGAATGAATGGGATACCCCAAACGCATCTTAATATTATCTTCTTACAATATTGGTTCGGTTGTGTCTTTAAGGTCCTTTTTCTGATAAAACTACTATTTACGTACATAATGTCAATGATATACGTACGCATATACAAATAGTACTATGCCATATGGATCACGCATGCGTGCGTGCGTGTATGTATATACAAACAACATCACATGTAATATATATGTATATGTATTGTCTATGTGTTATGTGTATGTGTATAAATATAAAAGCATCGCCACGCTTCAAGTTTGTCTCTCTTTATATATTAAACTGAGTTTTCCTCTCAAACTTTACCTTTTTTTTTTTCTCTATCTCTTCCTCAGCCTCTCTTGATCTCTCTCAAGAACCCTAATTAAAATTTAATCGATCAATGGCGATTTTACCGGAGAACTCTTCTAACTTGGATCTTACTATCTCCGTTCCTGGCTTCTCTTCCTCCCCTCCCTCCGGTAAGCTTCTTACACACACACACACATATAAAATTAAACACTATAACCTACTGTATTATTTTATTATATTGATCAAATGATATATATCTATGTAAGGCTTGTGTTTGGATTTTATGTTTCTTTTCGTTGATGACCTGATTATATATTCTTTCGTTTGAATTACATGGAAAAATCATGAGTTCTCTAAGCTCTTATTGGCACAAAAAGAAAATCTTTAAAATATATATATAGAAGTAATGTTTTTTATCATCTTATTAATTTCTCTTTGACCACAATATTTCGTTTAATTTCTGTCGTTGTTGATATAATTAACACAATAAGTTTCAGATGAAGGAAGTGGCGGAGGGAGAGAACAGCTAAAGCTAGACATGAATCGATTGCCGTCGTCTGAAGACGGAGACGATGAAGAATTCAGTCACGATGGCTCTGCTCCTCCTCGAAAGAAACTCCGCCTAACCAGAGAACAGTCTCGTCTTCTTGAAGATAGCTTCAGACAGAATCATACCCTTAATCCCGTAACTAACTATTCACAACTTTACATATAGTTACTTCTGTTTTTTATAGCTTTGTTTTATTTTTATTTATATAACTTTAGAACAAAAAGAATTGTAATGAATGTTTTTTTTTGTCTCGTAAAATGTAGAAACAAAAGGAAGCACTTGCTAAGCATTTGATGCTACGGCCAAGACAAATTGAAGTTTGGTTTCAAAACCGTAGAGCAAGGTACGTTTTTGTGTGTGGCCAACTTCTGTTTTTTTACATCATTGGTGAATAAATAAAATATCTGACTATAAATAATATATACTAATGAGGTTAAATAATAAGCTGGTGGTTGATGATTAACGAGAGAGTTCACATAAGCGTTAAACGTTGACGGAATATAAAAATAAAGCAGAAACAAAAAAATGAAATCTGAATCGGATTCGACCCACCCCGTTAACATATACTTATACAAGTCGTACCCTTAAATAATAAAAAGTTAACCTTGTCCTTTTCATAACATTATTATTATCTCAATTCCTCCATCAATTTTTTTTTTGTTATTATATTGCTTTCCTTCTAGGTCCTTCTTAAATTCTCGAAGAGTCACCACTTGTTACATGGAATATATACAAGGAAAATGTCAATTCATTTGACCTAATCTTTTGAAGTCAAACAAGTTTACAGAAATAAATTAACAGCCACCCAATTAAACACACATATTAATCAAAACTAATATAGTGTTGAAGTAGTTATATATATCAACATCACGTACATATGTGTTGTTGCATGGTTATTTTCACAAGTGACAACAGCATTTTGGAGCCGCCAATTGTGGTATCCATTAACACGTTGTTTTAAAAAAAAATACTATGTGTGATGTAACTCGGAGCCAGTATTGTTTTGAGAAAAAACACTTTGGCTCCTGTACGTCAATACTTGTATACATTAATAGTTTAATACATATACATATATATTCACGTGTCAAGGTCTCACGAATGTTTCATACTCTCATTAGTCGTTTTTTTACAATTTTTTTTTGGGTAACGTATAGTTATTTAATTTCTGCATGGATCTGTTTGTTTCATGTGTATAACATATACTATGATTAGTCAATCTATAATTCGTTAGTCATTGTTACTCAAACCGAAAGACAAAATTGATAAACTGGTTAAAATGTCTTTCTTTTTAACTCAAATAAAAGTTAATTATCTATTTAGATCCCATAATAATTGTGAACAGATGGGAAATGTGAATGGTGCAATAACTAAGAAGAGTTTCAACACTGGTCGTATTACTATTATGACGGTTTCCCAAAACATAGCTATAATCATAACCACAACCTTTTTATAATAGAAGTACACTGTATTTTATAGCCTCTTTTTATTTTATCTTCAATCTCAGTTTATTTAATTGATAAATTCCGAGCAAATCAATCAATGTGTTTTCTTTTATTCTTCTGCCTCGTTTACTACTTTCTCATCAATGCCCTTTGACTCATAATTCATTGGGCAGCTCATCCGTTTTCATTTTCCATGATTTATAAAATATATTTGCATCGTCGGCGAAGCATTTGTTGATCCCTGTTTGGATGTCATATATTTACAAATCGTCTACGAGTTTAATTAACATGTTAACATGCGCATAATAAATAACTAGTATCGTACTGTTTTTGGATTTGTTTAGGAGCAAATTAAAGCAAACCGAGATGGAATGCGAGTATCTTAAAAGGTGGTTTGGTTCACTAACGGAGCAAAACCACAGGCTCCATAGAGAAGTAGAAGAGCTTAGAGCCATGAAGGTAGGCCCACCCACGGTGAACTCCGCCTCCAGCCTCACTATGTGCCCTCGCTGCGAGCGAGTCACCACTCCAGCGAGTCACCACTCCAGGAAAAAGTTTCCGCCGCAAGAGCGTGAGGATTGATATATGTATCTTTCATTATTGGAGTATGGTTTAGGAGTCGACGAAAGTCACCCATTCAGCCCAAAAAGATTTGATGATCACATAATTTCGTGTATATATAGTACTTAGAGATTTTGTGCTGCACAACAACTCTTTGTAAAAATATTATTATTTTAAAATAAAAATAAAAATCCAATATCCTTAATTTGGAAATCGAAATAAGAAATAAAAACAAAAATCTATTTAGTATTTTCAAACAGTTCATTACCACAAAATCCAACTAAAAACCAATTGTTGAGATAGTGCTCTCAATTAAAAAAAAAACATTGAACTAATACGTTAACTCTATCAAGATTTCACTATTTCAGAAGCAAAACGTACACTGGGGAACAACATACGCCAATTTTATGAGTTTGATCACCAGTCACTGATTTCGAAGTACCGATAAGATTACAATAATTACGAAAAGAAATGAAGAACAACCAAAAAAATATACCATTCCAGGGGAAAAAAAAGATGCTCCGATTATACACTCCCAACCACAAACCAGTCATCTAACCAAATCCAAGGTGAAGAAAGGATGATCCTACGCTAACTCGAACGACTCGTATAACAAACCCAGCTGCATGCCTCCCGCTTGATTACTTAAGCCGTCCCTTTAGTCTGAACCTTAATTACATTTACCTCATCGACGAAATTGGCCCATAGCCCATTAGAAAGGCCCATAAAATTTCGAGCCATTTTATATCTGCAAAGTTTTGAAAAGAAACCCTAAATCCTTGGTCGATCCGTGGGTGTGTGCGTGTCGATCTCTCTGCTCATCTGATGTTTTGATTGGAGGATTAAATACTATAACTGCGATTAATTTTCCCCATTTTTCACTAAACCAGTGTCAAATAGTTCTCCTGTCTTACTCGAGACAAAATAAGTCTCCGCCTCAAAAACTAGCTTGCAACGTACGGTACCAACAATGGAGTTCTTGGGAAAGAGTTTATATGTTCGATTTTACATCATTCTTATTTATGATTCATAGCTGCATTTAGCTGATTTCCATTCTTAGATTATTTCGATTTTTAGCTGCGTTTAGCCGAAACGCTTATATTCCTTAAGTATTCAACATGCAAATGATGTAACCATTTTAAATTCCTCAACAATACTTTAACAAATTCCTCTAAAATCATGCTACCATTTAAAGCCTAAATGTTAAATTTTAATATATTGAAAACAAACTGAGCGCCGAGATTAGACATCTACTAGTGAAAATATTGAAACATTTATCTTTTTAGAAAACAAATTATATTGTTAGGACTTAGGAGTGGAGATATTAAAAATGACTCTCTTAGGCTTATGTGATATTGCAAATTTCACATTTCCACGCCAGGCCCCATAAAGTACTAATGGATTTTACCCAAAAATCTACGGTCATAGAAAAAGAAAAGGAAAAATTGGGAACTGAGTACAAAAACTTTGCGAGGCCTTGGGGTTTGGTAGCGACGGGGACGACCCGGCGCGAAGTAGAAAGGCATGTATAGGAAATGGACCACGTGCGTGTCACGTGCCATCATTATGGTAGCTTCATTACCCAGACACCAGTCTTGATCACGACCACGTTGACCCCTCTCATTGGTTGGTTTGGTTGGTTAAACCCACCAGCGTGTGTTTTAGGGAATAAGGACGCTTTAGCTCTTTTGTGAAAACAGAGCACTAGCTGTGATCTTTTTGATGGGTCCAGAATACAGATCATCGTGTCTTAACATTAACCATAAAATTTATTAATTAGTGAGATACTTATTATTTACAACGAACGAACATGCATGTGTTTAAATATTATAAGCATACGAAAAGAGCATTGATTTTGTAGGTACGCCAAACTCGATACTCTCTATCCAAGGGTCCATAATAATACTTATTTATAATATCGTAATCTTGATACTATAAATTTAAATGTAATTTGATTGGTAGTTTATTTGTAGTTAATGTAAAGAACCAAAAAAAGAACGATTTGATTATTGGTGATGTGACTAGTGCTCTCGTTTTCTCCGGTCTTCAGCATGTGATTTGGTGTGTGTTAGAAAATGTGTCGTTAACAAATACTATACTTCCTCTTTCCCGCAGATGCGTGCTAGCTCTCACACTCTTAAACAATTTGCAGCATCCCATGATTATTGATTGGGTTGTATATAGTATCAAGTAGTATTCGGTCAAACTATATCCGTCTAGCTAGAACAAAATGTAAGGATATAAAATCATATCTATGTGATTGGGTTGGAACATAATTGAGGTGTCTTATGCGGGCTGTTCGATATAATTTGATTTTGGACGGAAAGTGATATTATCAAGTGCTTAATCAGTAAGATCCTTTTGAGTTTGAATAAGATTATCTAGATACAGGTTCTGGTAGAGAGCTAACTATGACTGTTTCAAGGTCATTACCTACAACACATTAGTTATCATTAGCAGAAAGAATGTAAAACCGTGATTGGTATTCTTAAGACTATTTTGGTTACCAAGCAATAATCATTGTTAGTACAATCACATTTTTAAATATTGTGGAGAGAAATAAAAACTAAAATTGTTATTACCAATCGTTTGGATGCCATTTGTGGCCGTAGTTGCCAAGATCTGATCGAGTTTGTCCCTAGGTATGTAGAGTTTTAGAATCTAGATAAAATTGTATTAAGATTTGTAGTTGTTACGAATTTATAAGATTCATCCAAATATACCCTAATCCAGAAGAAGTAATATGAGATCAACGACCACAACTAGCTAATTAGCAAGAATGGCCAGAAGCTGAGAGAAAAGTCAGACGTGTCTTCGTGGGAGATAGTGAGGCTGATCATCATAACAGTTTTTCACTAGTAAAAGCTAAGTAGGAAGCCTTAAATTTTCTTGCGGAAACTATATATAAAGCTCAAAATTACTACTTTCTACTCTCAATTGTCTTGTAAACATTTTTTTTTTTTTTTAATAGAAATCGCTAGTGAAATAGAAACCTTAAAAAACGGAATAAATGTGTGCGTATAATCAAATTCAACGGTCCAGCAGTGGTTTGGACCTAACACTATCCATTAATAAATGACATTTGTTCTTCTAATTTTGTTTCCCTGTACCACCAACGAAGACAAAACCTATTTTAATGTATTTGGGAATCAGACGATTATTACATTCTACGAGAAAAAAAAAAAGAAGAGTATTACAGAAACAGTAATTCGTATTGTTCCTTATACTAACTTTTGTTGTCAAGTGAAAATAATAGTAGTGTATATATATATTCGCCTTGGCAACTTTAAAAAGTGCAAAAAACTTGACCACTTTTTTTTTTTTTTTTTAAGTAGCAAAAAGAGAAAGCACACGAGAGAGAGACTAGATAAAAATAAAAAACTGTCCACGTACCGCCAGAAACTCCCCCATACGCGATCTGCCACGTGTCCCCACTCAACAACACACTATCATTTTTAATCTCACATAAATTAAACTACTAATTATTATTCGCTTAATTAAAAAACGTAATCGTGTGCAAACGAGTGATGCTGATGATGATGACAGACACTGTCACTGCATCAAAACCTCTCTCTATATATATGTCGAGAATGGTGATGAGGGAGGCCCCTCTCTCTTCTTAACGGTTTCTTTATTCTTCCCATTTTGCCCCTCTTCTCCCTTCTAATTTCCCCCTCTAATGCCACTTCTCTTCTAAAGTAATCCCACCGGAAAAAAAATGATAACGTGGCACGATTTGTACACCGTCCTGACCGCGGTGGTGCCGCTCTACGTGGCCATGATCCTTGCCTACGGATCCGTGCAGTGGTGGAAGATATTCTCCCCTGACCAGTGCTCCGGCATCAACCGCTTCGTCGCCATCTTCGCCGTCCCACTCCTCTCCTTCCACTTCATCTCCACCAACGATCCTTACGCCATGAACCTCCGCTTCATCGCCGCCGACACGCTTCAGAAGATCATCATGCTCTTCTTGCTTGCTCTATGGTCCAATCTAACCAAGAACGGTAGCTTGGAGTGGATGATCACCATCTTCTCTCTCAGCACTCTCCCAAACACTCTCGTCATGGGCATCCCTTTGTTGATCGCCATGTACGGTACTTACGCCGGCTCTCTCATGGTCCAGGTCGTGGTCTCGTGGTCCGACTCCGCGGCCTTCTAATTTCGAAGAGAACAACGCCGTCAGATATGGATTTGACCCTAACCCGGCGACGGCGGGTTCGTACCCGGCTCCGAACCCGGAGTTCTCATCCGGTACGGCGGCTGTTTCAACTAAACAACCGAACAAAGTCCCTAGAGAGAACCAACCGCAAGATAAGGATAATAACAACAAAGCGAGCCATGATGCTAAGGAGCTTCACATGTTTGTTTGGAGCTCTAGCGCTTCCCCTGTTTCCGACGTGTTCGGTGGAGCCGGAGGTGCCACAGAGCAATCTGAACAAGGCACCAAGGAGATTAGGATGGTTGTCCCTGATCAACATCGAAAGAGTAATGCCGCCAGAGGTAATAGGTTGCTTTAACTTTAGTACTATTACTATCTAATCAAATTCATATTAATCCTAATTTTTGTGTGGTTTTTGTCAGGTGGTGGTGATGATATTGGCTGTGACGATGGTGGAGAGGGTGAAAGAGAGATAGAGAAAGCTACGGCAGGGCTAAACAAAGTGGGGTCTAATTCTACGGCGGAGCTAGAAGCGGCAGGAGGAGATGGCGGCGGCGTCCGCATGGGAACACATATGCCGCCTACAAGTGTGGTGACGAGACTAATTCTGATAATGGTGTGGCGAAAACTCATCAGAAACCCAAACACATATTCAAGTCTTATCGGTCTCATCTGGGCTCTGGTTGCGTACCGGTCAGTCAGTCAGTCAGTCAGTCCAATCATTTTCTGACTTACCCATAATGGATATATATTATTATCATTATAAAAGGAAATAACATAATCAATCATATAGTATTCATTCACATATATGCATGGAATAATTGTAATGGGAACTAACTAATAATGAGTATGGGTTATTGTGGAAGCAGGTGGCATGTGGCTATGCCCAAAATATTACAACAATCCATCTCCATACTCTCAGATGCTGGTCTTGGAATGGCTATGTTCAGCTTAGGTAAATCAAAACTTCTCCATCTTCCTGTTTGAAGGACTAGACTTCTGTTGATGATGATCTAATCTTAAAGATTAATATAAAGCGTAATGTTGGGTCCAATTTGTTGTCAATCATATCTGTTAAAATTTCATTTAATGCAAAAGGTGGGTCTGGGTGTTTTAATTAGTCGTAGTTGTCCAGCTTGTAATTGGTAAAAAAAAAAGTCATATGGACTGTACAAAGCACTTACCCATAAGAGAATACGGACCCTCTCTGACCTTGTGACCCAGACATGTTGGTAGGTCCGGTCCCCCCCACTGGCTCTGTGTACTTATTTGGGTCTTACCAAGTAGCTGGCCTAACTCTTGCTGTCAATTTCTCAAAATCCCTTAATTAATTCATTGCTTATTTTTGGTCTATTCTTAAGGTTTATTCATGGCACTTCAACCCAAAATCATTGCTTGTGGGAACTCCGTCGCCACGTTTGCCATGGCAGTCAGATTCATAACCGGTCCGGCCATCATGGCTATTGCTGGGATTGCCATTGGGTTACACGGGGACCTTCTCCGTATAGCCATCGTTCAGGTATACA
>NC_025688.1:492304-494974 GCF_000633955.1 Camelina sativa | reverse complement strand
AAAAAAAAAAAGTCATATGGACTGTACAAAGCACTTACCCATAAGAGAATACGGACCCTCTCTGACCTTGTGACCCAGACATGTTGGTAGGTCCGGTCCCCCCCACTGGCTCTGTGTACTTATTTGGGTCTTACCAAGTAGCTGGCCTAACTCTTGCTGTCAATTTCTCAAAATCCCTTAATTAATTCATTGCTTATTTTTGGTCTATTCTTAAGGTTTATTCATGGCACTTCAACCCAAAATCATTGCTTGTGGGAACTCCGTCGCCACGTTTGCCATGGCAGTCAGATTCATAACCGGTCCGGCCATCATGGCTATTGCTGGGATTGCCATTGGGTTACACGGGGACCTTCTCCGCATAGCCATCGTTCAGGTATACAAATTTATAGTGTTACATGCATGATATCTTATATAATAAAGTAAAGAGTCTTCCAGAAACTTTTAACTAGAGATTGACATATGTGCACGAGAGCTTGACACATGTCCAAAATTAATGAAACCCATATAATAAACTAATACATGTGTCTTTTTCTCAAATTTAAATACACTAATATGTAATTTAACTAAACAAATACATATTAAAATAAGAGGTTCAAATAAAGCATAGCACATGAAATTTAAGAATTTGTATTAAAATTAGTTTATAGATATTTTATATTTTTATATTTAAAGAAGTTCAAATGATTCTAAAGGCATAGCAAATGAAACTTGAGAATTTGTATTAAAATTTTATACAAAATATATCTTTAATAAACTAACAAAATGCTAAGGTGACAATAAAAAGAATATGGTATGACATTTGAGAGTCTATTTTATTTGTTATAAAAACACATATTTAAAAGTATTTTACTTATGTTTTGTTTATATTTAACATATGTTTTGCTTATTATCTTGTTAGTTTACTTATTTATTTTTTTAGAAAAATGTAAAATATTACATAAATGCATATCAAACAATTAAATCAAATCTGATCATGTATATATATATGATTCTATTATAATCACAAATCAATAAAAATTTATCAACAACTAAAACTATATCATCGACAACCATCTAGTATGTCTATAAAATAGTCTTACATGATCATGATGATGATGTTGAGTGCATGAATTATAGGCTGCGTTGCCTCAAGGAATAGTTCCGTTTGTGTTTGCAAAAGAGTACAATGTGCATCCAACGATTCTCAGTACTGCGTAAGTTCCAAATTTATTATATTATTGTTACAAAATCGTTATTTTTGGTCAAGTAGTATATTAAGTTATTAACACATATATATGTTGGTGAAAATGGATGCAGGGTAATATTTGGAATGTTAATAGCCTTACCCATAACTCTGGTCTACTATATTCTTCTTGGCCTCTGAATTGGTCCCTTCAGTTTCAACTGGCTTTTGAGAGTGCCTCGGAGATCGGGTTCTTTATTCCTCGGTAACCAGGAAATAAACAAGTCCTTTATTTTCGTGGGAAAGAGTGGAAGGTGAAGAAGAAGATATGCCTTTGGTTTTTGGTTCCAATATTTGTGGAACACAACAAAAGTACTTAGGATTTAGTGAACAAGATTTGAATGGATTAAGGATCTTGTCTCCGTTAGATGCCAAAACAAAAACAAAAAAGCTCTTCCATCTATCTTTTTTTTTCTTCTTCTGTTTATGTTAATTTATGCGTAGATCCTAGCTAAGCATATGTAACACATTATTACACACCCGTATGTGTATATACACCTTTTTCTTAACTGAATCTTATAATCCGGTGGTTTGTACTGGAACAGTCACCGTGTAATTACTTTGATACGAAATCGATGATGCGCGAGAGTGAGTTTGTAAACAATACAAAAATACTACTAAAACTAGCTTTTGAATTTTGTTTGGGTTGGAGTACAGGACATACAATATATTTGCACCCTACGATGCATATTTACAGTTCCGTTTTTTAAAGCATCCTAATTCCTAAGATGTTAACTCGTGACTTATCACGATTTGATTCGGCCGGTTCATAATACGAATTTGTAGAGAGAAAGTCTTCGGAGTTCGGATTATCAACCATAGTCTTTATGCCAAAGTAGTGTGAATCTCATCTTATTTAATAAGAACCTAGATTACTCGGATCAACACAAACATTTTAATGTTGAGATTTTCGTATTAGGGTTCGTCATTAATAGAGTTAATATATTTACATACTTAATATAGTAGTACTATTTTGATAAAAGGCATCAAATTACTACATTTAGAAAACAGAGCAAATCTTTGCCCAAAAAAAGAAAACAAAGCAAATATTCTAAAACTAAAGAAAATTCAATGAATGCAAATCTAAATAAGACGATCGACCAACATGGCAGGCTTCCCCCGAAAGCGACGAGGCAATTTTACTCAACGACAAAAGTTAACCTTTTTTTTGGGTCAAAATGATAACCTTTTCTAAATATCTTTTTTTGCAAGTTCCCCCATACTTTTAACTTCTTATATATCCTTTATCATATAAAGCACAAGTTAGTGTGTCCATAAAAACTTGACATGTCAGTAAAACAACAAAACTAATTAAAAAGAATATGTAAAACAAAAAGTGATCGTGGGAAAAAAGGAAAAAAAAAAATTACCATTTTTCATTTTACAAATAACTGCAACAAAAAAAATCTCTTGTACAACTGTCTCCCCCCCCCCCCCCCCCCCCCCCC
>NC_025688.1:483082-491259 GCF_000633955.1 Camelina sativa | reverse complement strand
TATCTTTCGCTCTTGATCTAATATAATTTTTTTTTTGTCTCTCTCTCTATCTCAGATCTGTCGACATAGAAGGTAGAAAAAAATGATTTGACGTGAGGAAAATGTATTTTGCTTTTATACAATCCAACGGAAGGAACGAGATTGAAAACCAAAGGAACATAAACTATTGGCAAGGTATGATTCTTCACTATCAAAGCTGAAATCCATAAGTTTTGTCTACTAACTGTTTGTAAAAATGGGTGACACAAAATTTTGTTTAATACAGCAGCACAAGAACATATTACGGCTCTTACATAACTCTCTTTCACTAAAATTTATTAGAACTCTACTGTCTTTTGCTGTATAACAACAAGGATTGATTCCTTTCACCTTTTTCTTTCAAGTCTTTTAATAAATTATTCTTTGCAAAGTTCTCATTAAACAATCATTTTTCGTGTGTGCAGATTGTATCAAATTCAAGAGTAAAAAAAGCATGCCTCATTTTCTAAGGTTTGTTTAATTTTATCAATAAATTGGAATAGTTTTCATTTCACTTGCATGATATTGATATATAGCTATATCCATAATCCATGTCTGTTAAGTATCAATCTTTGCTTAGATTAATTCACGGCTGACTAATGATTCTTATACTAGCTTATGATCGATATATATATATATATATATATATATATATATGTTTATTAACTCATTTAGCAAATCGAGATATAATTAGTTCTCTAATGTCTCATAACCACTTCACCTCTGAATTTAAATTAAAAAAAAAAACAAGTTTTGAGAAAATAACCCAGTGTAATCTCAAGTTTATTTAAGAAAATTAGAAGTTTTTATGTTATCAGAAAACTGGAATTTTAGATCATAGTTTTGTTTTAATTAAGTGGAATTTTACATAGCTCATCATTAACAGAAAACATTTTATTCATTCATATAAAATCAATCTTCATTACAAGAAAACAGTCGATTTGCGACGGAAATCTGCGATGGTATTACGTTCTCGCAAATTTGCGACGGTTGCGAGTAATTTGCTAGAAACACGAGGGTACTTGCAATTCCCTCGCAAAATTTGCGACGGCAAAATCCCTCGCAAATTTGCGAGGGAGTTAATACAGTTTTACGAGTCCGCGAATCTTTCTCGCAAAAACCTCGCAACTCCCTCGCAAATTACGACGGATGAGCGATGACGTATTCCGTAGCAAATTTGCGAGGGAGTTGCAAGAGACGATGATGTCGGCAGCCACGTTTTCCCCGAGTGTAACTGTTTTGTCGGCAAAACAGTAAAACCCTCGCAAATCCCTTGCAAAAAAATAAAATTTTTAAATATCCCTCGCAAATCCCTTGCAAATTTCCCTAGCAAATCCATAGCAGTTATTTTTAGTAAGCCTATAAATAGCAAGTTCATGATCCATGGAAACCACAACACAAAACACTTGCAACAAAAACACTTTTACTACAAAAAAAAATCTTGTGAAAGAAAAAAAGGCTGAAAAAAGGCCTAAAAACTTTTAAATTCTATAATAATGTTTGGAGGCGGGCAGCATGAGATATACACAATGCGACAATGGATGTACAATCACAGAGATCCAGAGACCAATGATGTGATGAGAGAGTTTTGTGATGGGTTGCGCGCTTTCATGTACCGGGCGACAAACCAAGACTTTGCTTGTGAAAACGGTACAATATTTTGTCAATGTCCTAAGTGTTGCAACGATAAATATTTGGAATTTAATCTAGTGAAGAAGCATCTTTATAATAGAGGATTTATGCCAAATTACTATGTATGGTTTCATCATGGAGAGGGTTGTAGCAGTAATGTTGGAAGTAGTAGTATGAATTATGCTGTTGATGAACCTAGTAATTATGGGCATCAAGAATCTGATCAATTTGGTTTTTATGGGTATAATGAGGAAAATAGATTTCATGATATGGTTAATGACGCATTTCATGAAACTACTGCTGCATTTCCTGAGAATAATACGAAAGAACCCAACGTAGATGCACAACGTTTTTATGCTATGTTAGATGCTGCAAATCAACCTATCTACGATGGATGTAGAGAAGAGAATTCTAAGTTATCATTGGCATCTAGGATGATGACAGTTAAAGCTGATAATAACTTAAGTGAGAATTGCATGGATTCTTGGGTTGAAGTCATTAAAGAGTATTTGCCAGCTGATAATGTATCGGCTGAGAAATACTATGAAATACAGAAGTTGGTTGCGGGTCTTGGATTACCATCTGAAATGATTGATGTGTGCGTTGACTATTACATGATTTTTTGGAAAGATGATGCTAAGTTGCAGGAATATCGGTTTTGCGGGAAGCCGAGATATCAGCCTACTCAAGGAAGGACGCGAGTGCCATATAAACGTATGTGGTATTTTCCTGTTGCTGATAGATTGAAACACCTATACCAATCAAAACGGACTGCAGCGGCAATGAGATGACATGCAGAACATTCTACTGAAGAAGGAGAAATTACACACCCATCTGATGCAAAAGCGTGGAAACATTTTCATTCGGTATATCCTGACTTTGCTCAAGAGTGTAGGAATGTTTATCTTGGGTTGTGTACAAATGGTTTCAGTCCATTTGGTATGTCAGGGAGGCAGTATTCTTTATGGCCTGTTATATTGACGCCATACAATCTTCCTCCATATATGTGTATGCAAAGCGAATATCTGTTCTTGAGTATTTTGGTACAAGGTCCAAAGCATCCGAAGCGAGCTCTAGATATCTTCTTGCAACCTCTGATTCATGAGCTGAAGCATCTGTGGTATGAAGGTGTTCAGACGTTCGATTCGTCGCGAAAACATAATTTCAATATGCGGGCAGCGCTAATATGGGCGATTAGTGACTTCCCTGCGTACGGAATGTTATTTGGGTGGACAACACACGAAAGATTATCATGTCCTTATTGTATGGATCGTACCGATGCATTTTAGTTAAAGTATGAGCGAAAACCTTGTTGGTTTGATTGTCATCGTCGGTTTCTTCCCTTGCATCATCCGTACCGGAAGAACAAGAAGTTGTTTAGAAAGAATAAAGATGTGCGTATTCCTCCACCAACTTATGTCTCTGGAAATGATTTGTTTGAGCAGATTGATTACTATGGCACTCAAGAAACATGTAAACGTGGGGGTAACTATCACACACCAGCAAACATGCCAGATGGATATGGAGTTGATCACAATTGGCACAAGTGGAATATTTTTTGGGAGCTTCCATATTGGAAAGATCTTCTATTGGGGCACAACCTTGACGTGATGCACATCGAGAAAAACTTTTTCGATAATTTCATCGTTACGCTTCTGAATGTGCAGGGTAAAACAAAAGATAGCAGGAGATCTAGGTTGGATTTGGCGGAAATATGTGCAAGGATCGATTTACATATTAGAAGAGATGGGAAATTACCAGTACCCCAGTTTCGATTGTCAGCAGAGGCTAAGAAGGTGTTGTTCGAGTGGGTTAAATCTGAAGTGAAGTTTCCAGATGGATTTGTCTCAAAATTTTCAAGATGTGTGGAGCAAGGCCAAAAATTTTCAGGTATGAAGAGCCATGATTGTCATGTCTTCATGCAACGGCTACTACCATTTGTATTTCTTGAGCTCTTGCCAACACATGTTCATGAAGCTATTACAGGTATATAAGTATATAATAATATATATATATATATATGTATTGATATATATATATATTTAATTAATATACCCATGAATTTTTTATACTTTGGTTCGTAGGTATCAGAGTTTTTTCCGGGACTTATGCACTAGAACATTGACCAGTGATGGCATAAAGAAGTTACGAGAAAATATTCCAGTGTTAATTTGTAACTTGGAGAAAATCTTTCCCCTGTTTTTTTGACGTGATGAGACATCTTCCAAACCATCTACCACATGAAGCTGATCTTGGTGGGCCAGTGCAATTTCACTGGATGTATCTTTTTGAGCGGATTATGAAAGCTCTTTAAGGAAAGGCCAAAAATCTTGCCAGAGTTGAGGGGTCGATAGTCGTCGGGAGTTTAACAGAGGAAACATCTCACTTCACATCATACTACTTTAGCCCCACCGTGAGAACCAAAAAAACACGTACTCGACGATATGATGACGGAGGCGTTGCACCTACATATAACGTTTCTGATGTTCCAGATATCTTTGCTCAGATAGGAAGACTTGCTGGAAAGTTAAAGGAAGTATGGTGGGAAGATCATAGCTATTGTCGAACAGCTCACAATTACATCTTGAGGAATCTAGATTATGTTCAACCTTTTGAAAGGTATTCTTTTTTAAAAACTAAAATTAATTTTATTTTCTAAGTTAACGAACTAACAAATCTCTATTTTTTAAGACTTTTTGAAATGCAGATTCGTGAAACATATCCGAATTTTGAAGAATCTGACTATGAGGCTTATAAAGAGCGGGATTTCGCTAATTTGTTAAAATACTATGTAAGTATATATATGAAATAAATTAAACTATACGTATTATAATTTATAATTTAAATAAACTTATGGTCTAAATATCTTTTTCGTTTATATAGGTTCAGAATGGATGTGGAAATGAACCCTTGCCTCTTTGGTTGCATGAGCTTGTTCAAGAACCAAGAGCGAAGATCACTACCGCTCCGATGTACTTTACTTGCGGTTATACTTTTCATATGTACGCACATAGAAGTTGCAAAGCTACAGAAAATTATGGAATTTATGTACAAGCTCGTGATAGCGATTTCTATGGCGTTTTGCAACAAATATTAGAAGTTGATTATCCAGGCCTTCTGAATCTGAGATGCGTACTTTTCAAGTGTAACTGGTACGATCCATCGGCCCGAAGCGTTCGAGTAAATAATTGGGGAGTTGTTGATGTGAATGCGAACAGATCGTACCCCAAATTTGATCCTTTCATCCGAGCATCACAAGCACAACAAGTGAGCTTTCTGTCCTATCCTCGTTTAAGGCCAAGACGTGAAATGTGGTTATCAGTCATTAAAGTTAATCCTCGAGACCGTATAATCGGGTTAGTTGATGATCAAGTCATGTTGCAACAAGAAAATGTCGGTGAAATTTCTATTCCAAACATATCAACATAAGATGTTATCCACATTGATCCACAAAACAGGCAAGTAGAAGATGTTGATGATGTTTCTGAAGAAGAGGGTGAATTAGACGAATTCGAAGAGTCCGATGATGGAGAAGATTCTAACGATGATAATGTAATTTCTAGTAGTTCAGAAAATGAATTTGATTGACCAATTGTATTTTTTGTTGTTTTTTTTTTTTAATAAAAATTTATCAATTTGCGACGTATTTGCGTTGGAAGTGCGAGTGAATGCTTACAATGTCTCGCAATGTCGTCGTAAGTCCCTCGCAAAAGCCTATACCCTAAACATTATTTGCGAGCGACTTACGAGTATAACCTACATTTAAACATTGCGAGGGATTTGCGATTGATTTGCTAGTGATTTGCAAGTGACTAGCGAGGGATTCTTGCTAGTTCTCGCAAATACGTCGTTACTCCCTCACAAATTATATACCCTAAACACTAAATGCTCAAACCCTAAGCTTTTGCACATTGCAATGGATTTTTGTGTCTCAATGTGGATAACATCTTCTTTTGATAGGTTTGCAATGGAAATTTTAACATCTTTCAAGTTGCAACACAACTTGATCATCAACTAACATGATGATCCACTAAACCCTAAAGTAGAAGATGTTGATGATGTATTTGAAGAAGAGCTTGAATTAGAAGAATTTGAATTGTCTGATGATGAAGAAGATTCTAATGATGATAATGGAATTTCTAGTAGTTAAGAAGATGAATTTGATTGAGCAATTGTGGTTTTTCTTGTTTTTTCAAAAAAGATTTATCGATTTGCGATAGATATGCGAGGGAATGCTTGCAAGGTCTCGCAAAGTCGTCGTTAATCCCTCGCAAACCTATACCCTAAACATTTAAATATTGCAAGGGAGTTGCAAGGATCCCTAGGTAATCCCTTGCAAAATCCTAAACCCTAAACACAACTGGAGTCTAGCTTATCCCTTGCAATATTTAAGTATTTGCGAGGGATCCCTAGGTAATCCCTCGCAAAATCGTAAACCCTACACACAACTGGAGTCTAGCTTATCCCTCGCAATATTTAAGTATTTGCGAGGGACCCCTAGGTAATCCCTCGCAAAATCGTAAACCCTACACACAACTGGAGTCTAGCTTATCCCTCGCAATATTTAATATCTTGCGAGGGATTTGCGAGTGGCCCTAGTTAATCCCTCGCAAATCGTAAACCCTAAACACCAATAGTCTAGCAAATCTCTCGCAATATTTAATAAGTGTGACAGAGTTGCGAGGGCGCATAGGTAATCCCTCGCAAATTTTGCGAGAGATTTGCGAGATTCCAAAAAGTTTATATATACAAACTCAATCGAGTTTGAGCGAAGCTCAAACCAGTCGCCGACAAAAGCTAATCTTCTTCTTCCTCCTCCGATCAAACCATCTTCTTCCTCTTCCGATCTGGTTCTTCCTCCTCCGATCAAACCATCTTCTTCCTATTCCGATCTGGTTTTTCCTCCTCCGGTCAAACTATCTTCTTCCTCTTCCGATCTGGTTCTTCCTCCTCCGATCAAACCCTAGTCCTCTTCCTCTTCCGATCTGCTTCTCTCGTCTTCCAATCTTCTTCAATTGCAAACCCTAATCTCTCGTCTTTCGATCTTCTTCTTCAATCGCATTCTGAAAGGTATAAACCCTCTAATCCAATTTTGATTTTGTTTTGTATTTGGTTTTGATTTCGTTTTGTAGAAACCTAATCTTGTTTTAATTTCGTTTATGATTTCGGTTTTTATAAACCCTAATCTCGTTTTGTTTTCGTTTGATATTTGATTTTGATTTCGTTTTGTATAAACCCTAATCTCTTTATAATTGGGTTTTGATTTCGTATCTGTATACACCCTAATTTAATTTTCGTTTTTATTTGGTTTTGATTCCGTATGTATAAACCCTAATTTTGTTTATAAACCCTAATTTGGTTTTAATTTCGATTTTGATTTTGATTTTGATTTCAAATTTTGATTTCGATTTGGTTACTGATAATACCACTTTGTATTAATTACTAATTTTGATTTCGATTTTTTTTGTTATAGATGTTTGGAGGCAACGATTACACAAGATTTCTGACGGATCAAGGTTTAGCCTCTCCCAGTGCTTCTAATCGTCACGGTCCCTCCGGTTCTAACAATATAAACCCCGGTTTTCACAATAACCGCCGTGTAACCTCGCAACCCCTGCATGTGACGCCTCCTTCTAATACGCCTTCACCATCTCATTCGCATGGTGGCACTGCGCCGAACCCTGACATTACTGCATCTCAACCCGCGCGTTCCTCCTCTACAGTCATGTCCCAACGTCTCAACAACCTGACTTAGGAGGAGTTACTCGATAGTCCTGGACGATCTGGTTTAACTAAACTAGATCCTCGCCGACCTCCAGGATCTCTGTGGTAAGTTTGTTTTATGTTTTTAATTTGATAATATAATTAAAAAGTTGTATTTGTATGGATTCTGAAAGTTGTATTTCTTTTGAAGGTTTGACCAAGACTCATCTGTTGCGGCTACTGTTTAAAGCATATTTGAAAGAGATTTCAAAGAGCCCCATGCCAATTGGACACAGACGCCGTCTGCAGTGGTAGACCGTTGGTATGAAACGTTTGCGGCTACTGTCAAGTCTCTTTGTTTGCCATTTACAATATGTTTTCTTTGCCTTAATTAAATATAGACTAATCCTTTTTTTTTTGCAAGCAAATATACAATTGGGACCGTTGCTTAAACGATAGAGTGAGGCAAGAGTTTGAGGACAAGTTGAAGGACATGATGTGTGATCAAGTGTCACGGTGGAAGTTAAAGTAGAAGCTTAAAGGTGATGAGGCAAAGCCACGGTGGATTGATCCTCAAGTATGGGTTGGTCTTGTTAGGTATTGGCTTGATCCAAAATCAGAAATCAAGAGCAACCACAGTCGGAATGCTCGCTATCATGATCTAGATGGCACCAGAATATACAAGCACCGTTCAGGCCAAACGTCGTTTAAAGTCCGTGCTCGAAAGCATGTAAGTTTGTTAAGTTTTTTTTCTTATAATTATGCCTTCTGAACTCTTATATTTGTTAACTAATCAATGTCTTTTTTTTTTTTTTTTTTTTTTT
>NC_025688.1:465366-483021 GCF_000633955.1 Camelina sativa | reverse complement strand
CGGGAGTTTAACAGAGGAAACGTCTCACTTCACATCATACTACTTTAGCCCCACCGTGAGAACCAAAAAAACACGTACTCGACGATATGATGACGGAGGCGTTGCACCTACATATAACGTTTCTGATGTTCCAGATATCTTTGCTCAGATAGGAAGACTTGCTGGAAAGTTAAAGGAAGTATGGTGGGAAGATCATAGCTATTGTCGAACAGCTCACAATTACATCTTGAGGAATCTAGATTATGTTCAACCTTTTGAAAGGTATTCTTTTTTAAAAACTAAAATTAATTTTATTTTCTAAGTTAACGAACTAACAAATCTCTATTTTTTAAGACTTTTTGAAATGCAGATTCGTGAAACATATCCGAATTTTGAAGAATCTGACTATGAGGCTTATAAAGAGCGGGATTTCGCTAATTTGTTAAAATACTATGTAAGTATATATATGAAATAAATTAAACTATACGTATTATAATTTATAATTTAAATAAACTTATGGTCTAAATATCTTTTTCGTTTATATAGGTTCAGAATGGATGTGGAAATGAACCCTTGCCTCTTTGGTTGCATGAGCTTGTTCAAGAACCAAGAGCGAAGATCACTACCGCTCCGATGTACTTTACTTGCGGTTATACTTTTCATATGTACGCACATAGAAGTTGCAAAGCTACAGAAAATTATGGAATTTATGTACAAGCTCGTGATAGCGATTTCTATGGCGTTTTGCAACAAATATTAGAAGTTGATTATCCAGGCCTTCTGAATCTGAGATGCGTACTTTTCAAGTGTAACTGGTACGATCCATCGGCCCGAGGCGTGCGAGTAAATAATTGGGGAGTTGTTGATGTGAATGCGAACAGATCGTACCCCAAATTTGATCCTTTCATCCTAGCATCACAAGCACAACAAGTGAGCTTTCTGTCCTATCCTCGTTTAAGGCCAAGACGTGAAATGTGGTTATCAGTCATTAAAGTTAATCCTCGAGACCGTATAATCGGGTTAGTTGATGATCAAGTCATGTTGCAACAAGAAAATGTCGGTGAAATTTCTATTCCAAACATATCAACATAAGATGTTATCCACATTGATCCACAAAACAGGCAAGTAGAAGATGTTGATGATGTTTCTGAAGAAGAGGGTGAATTAGACGAATTCGAAGAGTCCGATGATGGAGAAGATTCTAACGATGATAATGTAATTTCTAGTAGTTCAGAAAATGAATTTGATTGACCAATTGTATTTTTTGTTGTTTTTTTTTTTTAATAAAAATTTATCAATTTGCGACGTATTTGCGTTGGAAGTGCGAGTGAATGCTTACAATGTCTCGCAATGTCGTCGTAAGTCCCTCGCAAAAGCCTATACCCTAAACATTATTTGCGAGCGACTTACGAGTATAACCTACATTTAAACATTGCGAGGGATTTGCGATTGATTTGCTAGTGATTTGCAAGTGACTAGCGAGGGATTCTTGCTAGTTCTCGCAAATACGTCGTTACTCCCTCACAAATTATATACCCTAAACACTAAATGCTCAAACCCTAAGCTTTTGCACATTGCAATGGATTTTTGTGTCTCAATGTGGATAACATCTTCTTTTGATAGGTTTGCAATGGAAATTTTAACATCTTTCAAGTTGCAACACAACTTGATCATCAACTAACATGATGATCCACTAAACCCTAAAGTAGAAGATGTTGATGATGTATTTGAAGAAGAGCTTGAATTAGAAGAATTTGAATTGTCTGATGATGAAGAAGATTCTAATGATGATAATGGAATTTCTAGTAGTTAAGAAGATGAATTTGATTGAGCAATTGTGGTTTTTCTTGTTTTTTCAAAAAAGATTTATCGATTTGCGATAGATATGCGAGGGAATGCTTGCAAGGTCTCGCAAAGTCGTCGTTAATCCCTCGCAAACCTATACCCTAAACATTTAAATATTGCAAGGGAGTTGCAAGGATCCCTAGGTAATCCCTTGCAAAATCCTAAACCCTAAACACAACTGGAGTCTAGCTTATCCCTTGCAATATTTAAGTATTTGCGAGGGATCCCTAGGTAATCCCTCGCAAAATCGTAAACCCTACACACAACTGGAGTCTAGCTTATCCCTCGCAATATTTAAGTATTTGCGAGGGACCCCTAGGTAATCCCTCGCAAAATCGTAAACCCTACACACAACTGGAGTCTAGCTTATCCCTCGCAATATTTAATATCTTGCGAGGGATTTGCGAGTGGCCCTAGTTAATCCCTCGCAAATCGTAAACCCTAAACACCAATAGTCTAGCAAATCTCTCGCAATATTTAATAAGTGTGACAGAGTTGCGAGGGCGCATAGGTAATCCCTCGCAAATTTTGCGAGAGATTTGCGAGATTCCAAAAAGTTTATATATACAAACTCAATCGAGTTTGAGCGAAGCTCAGACCAGTCGCCGACAAAAGCTAATCTTCTTCTTCCTCCTCCGATCAAACCATCTTCTTCCTCTTCCGATCTGGTTCTTCCTCCTCCGATCAAACCATCTTCTTCCTATTCCGATCTGGTTTTTCCTCCTCCGGTCAAACTATCTTCTTCCTCTTCCGATCTGGTTCTTCCTCCTCCGATCAAACCCTAGTCCTCTTCCTCTTCCGATCTGCTTCTCTCGTCTTCCAATCTTCTTCAATTGCAAACCCTAATCTCTCGTCTTTCGATCTTCTTCTTCAATCGCATTCTGAAAGGTATAAACCCTCTAATCCAATTTTGATTTTGTTTTGTATTTGGTTTTGATTTCGTTTTGTAGAAACCTAATCTTGTTTTAATTTCGTTTATGATTTCGGTTTTTATAAACCCTAATCTCGTTTTGTTTTCGTTTGATATTTGATTTTGATTTCGTTTTGTATAAACCCTAATCTCTTTATAATTGGGTTTTGATTTCGTATCTGTATACACCCTAATTTAATTTTCGTTTTTATTTGGTTTTGATTCCGTATGTATAAACCCTAATTTTGTTTATAAACCCTAATTTGGTTTTAATTTCGATTTTGATTTTGATTTTGATTTCAAATTTTGATTTCGATTTGGTTACTGATAATACCACTTTGTATTAATTACTAATTTTGATTTCGATTTTTTTTGTTATAGATGTTTGGAGGCAACGATTACACAAGATTTCTGACGGATCAAGGTTTAGCCTCTCCCAGTGCTTCTAATCGTCACGGTCCCTCCGGTTCTAACAATATAAACCCCGGTTTTCACAATAACCGCCGTGTAACCTCGCAACCCCTGCATGTGACGCCTCCTTCTAATACGCCTTCACCATCTCATTCGCATGGTGGCACTGCGCCGAACCCTGACATTACTGCATCTCAACCCGCGCGTTCCTCCTCTACAGTCATGTCCCAACGTCTCAACAACCTGACTTAGGAGGAGTTACTCGATAGTCCTGGACGATCTGGTTTAACTAAACTAGATCCTCGCCGACCTCCAGGATCTCTGTGGTAAGTTTGTTTTATGTTTTTAATTTGATAATATAATTAAAAAGTTGTATTTGTATGGATTCTGAAAGTTGTATTTCTTTTGAAGGTTTGACCAAGACTCATCTGTTGCGGCTACTGTTTAAAGCATATTTGAAAGAGATTTCAAAGAGCCCCATGCCAATTGGACACAGACGCCGTCTGCAGTGGTAGACCGTTGGTATGAAACGTTTGCGGCTACTGTCAAGTCTCTTTGTTTGCCATTTACAATATGTTTTCTTTGCCTTAATTAAATATAGACTAATCCTTTTTTTTTTGCAAGCAAATATACAATTGGGACCGTTGCTTAAACGATAGAGTGAGGCAAGAGTTTGAGGACAAGTTGAAGGACATGATGTGTGNATCCAAGATTCAAGAGTTGGAATCTGAGCTGTGTACATGGGATAATGGAGAGAGTTCTGCTTCTGGTGGGGTGCCCATTCATATCAAAAACAANAGAAGCTTAAAGGTGATGAGGCAAAGCCACGGTGGATTGATCCTCAAGTATGGGTTGGTCTTGTTCGGTATTGGCTTGATCCAAAATCAGAAATCAAGAGCAACCACAGTCGGAATGCTCCCTATCATGATCCGGATGGCACCAGAATATACAAGCACCGTTCAGGCCAAACGTCGTTTAAAGCCCGTGCTCGAAAGCATGTAAGTTCGTTAAGTTTTTTTTTTCTTATAATTATGCCTTCTGAACTCTTTTATTTGTTATAACTAATCAATGTCTTTTTTTTTTCAAGTCTGAGATCACTGGTGAGCTAACTCCGGATTTCCTACGAATCTTAGAAGACACTCATCGAAAACCGGATGGCTCATTTACTGATGGCAAGTCCGAGTCCGTGTTCAATGAGGTGTCATCCAAGATTCAAGAGTTGGAATCTGAGCTGTGTACATGGGATAATGGAGAGAGTTCTGCTTCTGGTGGGGTGCCCATTCATATCAAAAACAAAATTTACACTGAAGTAAGTTTCAAATTTGTAGTGCTGTTGTTTTTTTAAATACTCTATGTTGAACTGATGGTTGAACTGTGTTGTTAAGTTTACTAATGATTGTATTTCTAATGATTTTGTGATATCTTGCGATTGTTTTGTTTGAACTGTTGAACTGTTATCATTGTTTTGAACTGTTGGTTTTAAATACTCTATGGTTGAACTGTTGCCATTGTTTTGTTTGTGATAATTTGTGATTCTTGTGTATGTGATATCTTTGATGGTTTTGTATGTTATAACTTGTGATTCTTTTGTATGTCATAACTTGCAATTGTTTTGTGATATCTTCGATTGTTTTGCATGTGATAACTCGCGATTTTGTTTGTTGTTTTGTTGTTAGGTTGCTCCGAAGAAGAAAAACAGGATTTTTGGGGTTGGTTCGCTGCAGTTTGAAGCGTCCTCTAGCAGTAGCGGTCCACCACCTCTGTCTCCAATGATCTGGTTATATTGGCTCAGAAACTTGCTGCAGCTGAGGAGTTTATCCAAACCCAGACACAAAGAATGCATAGCTACGATGCATACTTCGACTACCTCGCCGAAAAAGATCCTGAGTTTGCTGCGAAGTTTCGGAACCCGACAACCCAACAAGCGACCAACCTAGAAGGCACCAACCCAGAGGGCACTATCCCAGATGGCACCAACCCAGATGGCAACACCGGTGAAACGGGAGCAACTGGTAGCCAAACTGAGACCAGAAACATGACCTCTCTCTCTCAATCCTTTTAAAAACTCTTTTTTTGCTGACTATATCCCCTGTGAGGGAAAAACTAAAACACAACTTCTTTTTGTAATATTTATGTTTTATTTTATTTAGAATTTTATTTCTCGTTTTTCAATTATGTTCTTTATTTTATCTAGAATTTTATTTGTCGATTTTAAATTCACAACAAAATATCAAACATAATGATTTAAATTAAATATCAATTCTGTTCTTTTTTTTTTTTTAATTTATGCACAACAATTTGCGAGGGATGTACTATGGCAACGTTGCAATGTATTTGCTAGAGACAAATTCGTCGCAAAATGCTTGACAGTTGCGAGTACAAAATCCCTCGCAATGTGCGTTACATCCGCGAGGAAAGTAATCCCTCGCAAATTGCGTGTCGTTTGCGAGAAAAACAATCCCTCACAATATGCGTTACATCCGCGAGGAAGGTAATCCCTCGCAATTTGCATGATTATTCCTTGCAAAATTTGCGAGGGATTTGCGATGTTCCCCAAATTGCGAGATGCGATTTGCGAGGAACGGGTATGTCTCGCAAATCCCTTGCTATTGTTGATTTGCGAGGGATTTGGAATGTATTCTTCCATCACAAATCAACTGTTTTCTTGTAGTGTACGGGTGGTATATTAGTGTATATATATATATATATATCAACATATGTCCTCCTAATTTCAGAGTAGTTCTTTTGTCTCAAGAAAAATTTCGACAATTATATTAGCATTAAAAATATTCGATATCTAATTCTATTGTGATGGTCTTTAATTATATGTGATTGTGATAAAAAAAAATCATACAAACAATAAGTTTGTGACGTACCTTTTTCCAGCAACACTCAGATTTACACATACGGTTTTGCATGTAATGTATGATATCTTTCTGATTAAACTACTCTTCCGAGTTCGACAACACATAAGATCACATCCAATAGTTTTACATGCGATATTATGGACTCTTGGTAAAATTTACACCATTAATAATTAATTATAAAAAACTATATGTTTAAAAAGTCGAATCTCTCGAATCTAGTAAAAAAGTAAAATTTTAAATCTTTGACTAAGGTATTTAATTAAGTTAAGATTTTAAACAGTATTGTAAGAAAGATATAGTTCAAAATTTTAGGTAAAAAGAAGTAACAAAAAAACCTCCCACATGTAAATTCAAACAAAAAAATCCGAGCATCAAAGAATGATAACAAACATGGACCACACTTTTACTCGCATTTCAATTATATCATACTATACTTTTCCCTGGAAGTAATCAATAGTCAAAATTGTTGATGTATGAAATCGACAATATAAATAATACGAATATTCTTTGAGATAAATCGGAACTTGTCCTTTTATTAACGTAGAATTCAAGAGAAGGGTTTACAGAAAATGCAATCAAAGCTCTAAGCGCAATTAATACGAATGTAAATGCACTTTTCTCTCTGATTACCAAGATTTCAGATCTAGAGCTCTGACAACGACCTTTGGTATTTATAGTGGGCCAATGACCTAGGGCTTCTTCTTTCTCTCTGTAAAATGACGATTTCGCCCCTGCGGCCAGATGGACTAGATCCATGACTTTAGGCCCTAAATCTCTTAGGAATCTTCTGTTTGGGGTCCAGAAATGTTGGGGGCAAAGCCCATATCCAACAATGGTCCCCCTAGTCTGATGTGCGATTGGTTGCTTAAGCCCGTCGGGTACAATTCTGCATCTCTAGGTCCATCTTGCGGAAGGAACAGAAGATTTTTAAGAGCTTGAAGATCCTCCGGAAGGTTCCTGGATGAATAGGGCATTGCACACGTTTTTCGAGGAATCTGGGAATTTCTGGGATGAATAGTGTATTGCACACGTTTTTCGAGATATCCAGGAGATTCCGGGATGAATAGTATATTGCCCACGTTTTTCAAGGTATCCAGGAGATTCCAGGATGAATAGTGCATTGCGCACATTTTTATAGGTCTCTCGGGTTTCAAATGAGAGTTTTGCGTGTTCTGCACTTTTCCCGAGGCGCAGGAAGTGGAGACAGCTTAAAAATTAGGGTTTTCCTTTTTACCTCGGTCAACGCGCTGGTCCCCTCCATATAAATATGTCCCCTTGACCTAATTTTTACTTCTAACTTTCTACTCTCCTCTCCAAAAGGTAAACTTCTTTCTCCTTCTCCCTTATCTTTTTACGTTAGATTTTTTTTGTGGTCCTTGTTTGAGAGATCGATCCTTGCTCGCGCTATCCTTGCTCCGGCCATGACTTCTCGCCGCTGATTACGGCTTCTTCACGTTCAGCTCCTCTGTCGTTGTGCGCCGTTGTCCGTGCCACTGTTTCCATACCGTCAGCACCGAACCGCCGATCTGATCCAGCGTCGGATCCCGTTGTGCCGAACCGCCGACCAGGTCCACTGATTTGTCCGCCAATCTTGCCATGCCTCCATGCTTCGACGTGTTCTGTCGCCCAGATCGGGACAGTGAGGCGTCCTGGTCTCTTGTTGGCGTGCCTTGCCATGCTCCGCCGCCCTGATCAGGACCGTGATGCGTCCTGGTCTCGTGCCGACGTGCCTTGCCGTTCTCTGCCGCCTAGATCAGGACCGTGAGGCGTCCTACTGGTCTCTACGCGAGATGAGATGATGGCGTTGAGCAGATTTTCGACAGAGAAAAAGTCGGTGCGAGGCGTGGTGATGTTGTGGCGAGCTCGAGGTCGTGGCGTGCGAGGTAATGTGTTCGCGAGTTTCGGCGGTGAGGTCGAGACTTTGGGTTGCGAGATCGAGACTTGCGGCGTAGAGACCAAGTCCTATGGTGGAAAGACCGATGATAGCGTACGTGACGCTGTCATGGCGCGCTCGAGGCTTGGAAATGTTGAGATAATGGCGAGCTCATGACTTGGGCGAGGTGGATAGTGTTCCTGCGAGATTAGTGTAACGGCGCCGTATGGCGAGATGGACGTATCAGCGAGATGAAGAGTTGCACGTATTAGCGAGGTGCTTGTTTAGCCGGGATACTGGTTACGTCGAGCTTGAGACTTGACGATGTTGAGATAGTTGCAAGATCTGGGTTGCGTCGAGGCCGAGATGGTCTGAGTATCGATTTGGTGATTCTTGGGCGTCAAGGCAATGCGCGGTACAATATGAGAGGTTGGACGGTAAACGGTTCTGTATGGTGGTGAGAAGGCGAGATCAAGATTCTCGGTGGTGAAGTGGCGGGATCGAGATTATGGAGAGCTTGAGGGTTTAAGAGTACAAGATCGTGCTTCAGAGTTAGTGAGGTTGAGACCTTTTCATACTAGACTATGGGGAGATGGTCTTCGTACGGGGAGTAGATGGGGACTCTTGCGAGACTATGGCGAGACCAGGGGTTTGCGTACGGGACAATGGTTTACTCGATTCGGCGAGACTAGGCCGTGCTTCAGAAATCAGCGTGTTTGTGATATCTAGGTATTGAGTACGAGGTCAATGCGATGAGCTCGGAGCTTAGCGAGATGGATGTTGCGGCGTGTTTATGCGGTACGCGGTACGCAGGATGCAGTGTGCAGTGCGTGGTATGCAGGACGCGGTACGCAGGCTGCAGTGTGCAGTACGTGTTATGTAGGACGCGGTACGCAGGATGCAGTGCGAAGTACGCGGTATGCAGGACGCGGTACGCAGGACGCAGTGCGAAGTACGCGGTAAGTAGGACACAGTGCGCAGTACATGGTACGTAGCACGCGGTACGCAGGACGCAATGCACAGTACGCAGTACATAGCACGTGGTACGCAGGACGCAGTACACAGTACGTGGTACACAGTGCATGGTACATGGTATGCAGTACGCGGTACGTAGGACACAGTGCGCGGTATGCAGTGCGCAGTTCATTTGGGTGTGTTCGTTCTATCCAGGATCTGTTGCGCTTTTGATATGTCTTTACTCCCATACTGATCGGTTGCTTGGTTGGTTTTGCAAGGTCTCGCGCTATGGTTTCTGGAGATGATGTCTTCGGTGACGTTCCGGAGGAGTTTGGATGATCAGTACCGTGCGCTTGATGTGTCTGTATTTTATAGGTTTTAACCATAGTTTTTAGGTTTTTTTTGAGTCTTTTATTGAGTCAAAGTGTGGTTTTAGAGTCTTTTTAGTCTTGTGAGAGTCTTTACAGGTTCTAGGTCACTTTAGAAGGAAACTGAGTGTTTTGGGGATGAAAACAAGCATCTGGAGCCAATTTGGTGAAGACTGATCGGACTAGCAAGCAGATGGAGCAAACAGAGAAAAGCATCCTGGATCGGCTGATCCGCATTCGGGATTGACCGATCCTGTACCCGAAGCAACCTTTCCTTTTTCGTTTTAAACTGACTTTTAGGGTTTTATTTTGATATTTAAGTTAGAGGCTCGGGCTCTAGAGACATAAGCATTATTTTTCTGAGCCTATTTTGTATTGGGAGCTGAAGGGAGAAGATCTCTAATCCTTCTAGACACTTTGGAGAAGATTTCTAAACCCTATTTTCTATTTTTTTTGCAATTCAATTATGTCTTATTCATCTTTGATTTGCTGTTTTTGTTTCTCCATGTCTGAGTAATTTCACTATTGGTTTCGGGTTTCAAAGGGGTTTATGATTCTCTAAACTTAGATTGTTAGATTTGGGATTGATCTTATTCTTCTTCATCTATTGTTGTTCTTAATGTTTAAGCTAGATTGATCACCTAGATTAAGATTTTTGGTTTAATTCATCGGGGCACCAAAAGTGTTGTTGAGTTGCTGGAAAAGAACTTAGGTGAGCAAGGTGGACCTTAGCCAACGAAAGTTGAAGTTGAGGCACCTTGTGAACAGATCAAACTTGAACCTTTATTGCTTGCTTGGTTTGCTAGGTCCAAACGACGGTTTAGGGTTTAGTGAATTCATTGCATAAATAGTAAACGCTGCGAAAGTAGGTTAGCTTTACAACCGTGATTTGAGTTCTAGAACGGTATTTAATGCATCCCCATCTTCCACCTTAGTTTGTGAATTATATCCCCATAGATTCCCTGCGCCCAATATTTCCTTTTAGATTTAGAAACAACTTATTTACTTTCCGTTTTTAATTATTACTTGCTACACAAACTTCCTGATCACATGTCAATTAAAACCCAAGGTGCACTCAACCACGATCTAGTGGTGTCTTCGTAGCACTTCAGGGTCGAATCCACAGAGACCAAGCGATGCACTATAAAATTATATAGACCGAGTATAGCTAAAGCAAAGAGAAGTTTGTGTTGCAAGTAACCGAATTAAAACAGAAAATAAAATAGGGTTTGTAAAAATCAAGAGAAGGTATTGGGCGCTATGATCACTAAATTTAGGTGTCGGATTGGGAAAGCATTAGATACCGATCTTGAACTAAAATCTCGAATGTAAAACTAACCTACTCTCGTAGCATTAGTTATCTATGCAAGGTATTGATGAAACTCTAAACCGTCGTTTGAATCTAAACAATCCTAGCAAGCAATAAGTTCAAGTTTGATCTGTTCACAAGGTGTCTCAACTTCAACTATCGTTGGCTAAGGTCCACCTTGTTCACCTAAGTTCTTTTCCAGCAACTCAACAACACTTTTGATGCCTAGATGAATTAAACCTATGATCATAAACTAGGTAGCTAATCTAGTTTAGGCAATAAGAACAACAATAGATGAAGAACACAATAGATCAATCCGCAAATCTAACAACCTAAGTTTAGAAAATCATGAAACCCCTTTTGAAACCCGAAACCCAATAGATAAAATACTCAGACATGGAGATAAAAGAACAACAAATAAAAGATGACGAAGACATAATCGATTTGCAAAAAGAAATAAAAGGGTTCAGAATTCTTCTCCAACGAGATACACAAGGATTAGAGATCTTCTCCCAAGCTTACAAGTACTCAAAAACTGCGTAGAATAAAAGTTGTCTTTCTAGAGGTCGAGCCTCGTGCTTAAATAGTAAAATAAAACCCTAAAAGTCGGTTTAAAACGAAAAAGGAAAAGTTGCGTCGGACTCGGGATCGGTCGATCCGAATGTAGATCAGCCGATCCAGAATATTTGTTTCTGCTCTCACACCATCTGCTTGCTAGCCTGATCAGTCTTTAACCAATCCAGCTCTAGATGCATATTTTAGTCCCCAAAGCACTCAGATTCCTTCCAAAGTCACCTAGAACCTGTAAAGACTCACACAAGACTAAAAAGACTCTAAAAACACACTAGGACCTAACAAAAAACTCAAAACAGGTGTGAAAACCAAGATTAAATCCTATAAAATATAGACAGATCAATTCCCCCGGACTTGAATCTTTGCTTGTCCTTAAGCAAGAACAGACAAAAACTCAGGAACAGAGAAAATGTTTGAAAGTGGAAACTCACATATTCTTGGGAACCTCTTCTTTGCACTCTTCACCAAATCAATTTAAGAACTACTTTTGTACTCTGCCCATGATTAGGATCAACACTCCCTACTCTGAACTCCACAGCCTTAAAGAATCTTCAGTCTTTCCATCATTGTCTCTTTACATCAGATTAGTAAAAAGGTGCGGTCTTACCATGGGAGTATCGATCATTGAAATTTATTGACTCCTTCAACCTCTTATTGCCCAAGACCTCCTTCATATACTCCCTTTCCTCTCCATTTCTCACTTCCAAAGGATAGATTTTTCCCTAATTTTCTAGGGTATCATTTTTTTTTTTTTAGCGATCCTTTGCTCTTTTCTTTGGACATGTTTCCATGAATTCCGAAGGATGCACGGGTTTACGCACAACCCTCGGTTCACTTCTTTATTACCTATATCCTCTTTCTTCTTTCTTTTGAAGGGAAGAGAGAGGGGAAGCATACTTTGCAAGGAGATGCATGTCTCGTGAGGCTTGAAGGGAAGAGTCTTGTCGGATGTATACCAAGCCCCAAGGTAAGAAATTAAATCCGGTGAAGTTATCAAGGCTAGAGACAACTTCTGGTTCAACCGATTGTTTTCCTTGGCGAGTGTCTTTTGGGGCATGTTGAGACTGCTCATGTTCATTCCAAGCTTCATTCCAAATCAAAAGTACTAAAACAATCATAACAGTGTTAGTTCAAGGCAAAGATTCCTAGAAAATGATCATAGTTTCCCAACATTTTTTTTAGACTCGATAAAATGACTCAAAGAAAAGAAAAATTCAAAGAAAACAACCAAAGAAAACGACATTAGTAACTTGGAGACATCCCTCCCCCGGACTTACTTCACACCGTCCCGGTGTGAAAGCAAAGCTAAGGAAGAGAAAACGCCGACAATAATAAAAAAAAAGAAATAGAAATAAAAAATCCTAGAAAAGAACAAGAATAACCCGTAAGGAAACAGCAACGGGTCAGAACTGACGTGAAGGTGAGGAGGTTGCAGAATGGTCTGAACCGAGAGGCTCAGTAGTTGTATCCTCGGCGTCACTGGCAGCGGTGGGAGCCGATGGTGGTGGTGCAAAACAGGACGGTGCGAGACCTTGAAGCCAAGTAGCCAGTCGGGTGAGCAACATGTTGTTCTTCCTTTGCGTGTCGTACACCCAGCTCTCAAACTCAGACTGAGGCGGCTCCTTAGGTGTGGTGGCAACAAACTGGTTCACATCGAAAGGAGGAAATGGTGGAAGGGAATGAGACGGATGTGAAGATGTGGATGCAACCGCATGGATTGTGCCGCTACGGGATCTAGTGGCTGCAGGTTCACGTTCTCCTTCCAAAAGAACGTCGTCAATATCGTGAAGGACGTCAGCAGGAGGATCAAAGTCGATGTTCTGTGTTTTGCGAAGTGAAGCGAAAAGGGCATAGGGATCAGCATGTAGCGAAGGTGACCAGCCTTGTCCTGAAAGCGGTATCGGAAGTTATTACGTACCAAAATTTCACTGGTAAACATATACTTGAGGTCAAGTAGCTTTCGCTTTGAAACTGAAGTATGTGATGGCAAAACGATGCCACAATACTCGATAATAGGAGTCACAAAGCTGCCAATCAGAACTCTCTTGTTCTTAGCGTGAGCCATGTTCCTCCGCACCTGCTCAAACTCCTTAGAAAGTAGGAATCAAAAATTAACATCATGAGTTTGCTGGTAAATGGGTGAATCCGGAGGGTGGAAGAACCGGCGAAGGCCATGGAAAAACATCCACAACTCAGGTTGCTGCAATGTACTAGTCTCAGCCCTAGCATAAATGGTGTTGCTCAGAAACTTTGCAGTGATTCGGAGGACTGGGTTGCGGATGCGAGACTGCCTGGCTCCTCGAGAAACATAATGTCCAGCGCCAATCAGTTGCCAAACGGCAGTCCTACTATCTAGCTTCTCCATTTTGCATACCTGTTTTTAGGGAATCCAAAGATGTCGCAGAGATCAAACATGGAGATGACATAGTGCTTCTTAAGCAGGAAGAAACTGATCGAACAATGCTCAGCCACCATATCAGAACCGCCAGGCAAATCCACTTGTATGGTGGCAAGGAATTCTCGTGTGAGCCGCTCATGTAAGTCCCATGTCTTCTCAGCAAAAGTACCAAACCCCATGTTTCTTACCAACCCATCTTCTCAAAAAGCTCTCGATCAACAAAACGAGTTGGCTCCATCAACCACTTAGCATCATTCCAAATCCTTGTTGGTGGCTCTTCGGTAGGAGGGGCAGTCTCCTTACCTCTTCGGCATCGTTTAGGCATGTTCTGCAAAGTAGGAAGTATTCAATATGTGAGAAAAAAAGAATATAATCAAAAATTCCCTAACTAATCAAGCCTACCTATGTTACAAGCCTATGCTAAATTCAAGCCACAACAGCTTAAATCTAGTTCCAAGAGTTGTCTAGTACAGTTAATCTGACTAATTCCATCATCAATCGGAAAGAAGAAGAGAAAATAGCACAGATTTCAAGTTTAAACGTTGGAAGCGCCAAAAATTGAACAGAAATCGGGAGAGGAAGAACTTACCTTGTTCGGCTGATTGATACAACAAATGTGTTGGAAGAAGGATGAAAAATCGAGTGATAGAAACTCAGAAGTTAGGCAAAGTAAAGGAGAAAATCGAGAAGAGAAGGAGATCAGAGTCGGCGACGGCGAGAGAGAAAGAAGGAAGAGAGAAAAGGAATTAGGTTTAATGATTGGGAGGATGAACATGAAACCGGGTTTAACCCGGTTCAATTTAAGTTAAAAAACCCGGTATACCAATTCCCTTCCTTCTCTTCTCCTTGCCTTGTTATTGTTTTCTCTTTCTTTCTTTTTCCCAATTTACTTACCTGGAACGGGGATCGGCTGATCCAACAGTGGACTGGCTGATCTTGATGGCTACAGAACATTCCTTGAAAAAGGACTCACATCTTCTGCGTTTCGAACCTGTTCCTCAGAATAAGGCTTACTACCAAACGTGATTTTCAAGTGTTTCTGTACAAAATACAAAATAACAAACTTCCTAAGAAAAAAAAAAAAAAACAATCCGAAAAGAAGGGTAAACGAATGCAAACCCTGTGGGTTGCCTCCCAGTAGCGCTTGTTTAGAGTCTCGAGCCTGACTGTTCTTGCTGCCTAAGCAGCTTGGGGTTCCTCCAGAGGGAGGGAGATCTCTATCGGATCATACTCCGCAAGGTACGGCATAAAGCGTTGACCATTAATAGTAAATTATTTTCCCTCTTGATCCCAAAGCACAATAGCTCCTTAAGGCATGACTTCCTTAATTCGAAAAGGTCCTGACCAACGAGAACGCAATTTTCCAGGAAAAATCTTCAGCCTTGAGTTGAAAAGAAGAACCAAATCATTGGCAGCAAAGTCCCTGGGAATAATCTTCTTATCGTGGAGAGCCTTGGTCCGCTCCTTGTATATCTTAGCATTCTCATAAGCATCCATGCGAATTTCATCAAGCTCATTCAGCTGAATAAGGCGTTTCTCTGCGGCTGTCTTGATGTTGAAGTTCATTTGCTTAGTCGCCCACAAGGAATTATACTCGAATTCGACAGGTAAGTGGCATGACTTCCCATAAACTAGCCTGAAAGGAGTAGTCCCAATAAGCGTTTTATAAGCTGTCTGATACGCCCATAAGACATCATCAAGCTTTGTGGACCAGTCCTTCCTGGTTGAGTTGACCATCTTCTACAGAATGCTTTTGATTTCCCGATTTGAAACTTCGACCTGCCCACTGGTCTGTGGGTGGTAAGGAGTAGCAACCTTGTGTGTCACACCATGTTTCCTCAAAAGGTTTGCAAAGAGCTTGTTGATAAAGTGAGTCCCCTCATCGCTTATAACCACTCTAGGGACACCAAACCGTGGGAAAATTATGTGCTTGAACATCTTGAGGACTACCTTCGAATCATTTGTAGGACTTGCTACAGCTTCAACCCATTTGGAAACGTAATCCACGACCAAAAGAATGTAGAGATTCCCATAATAAGGTGGAAAGGGCCCCATGAAGTCGATTCCCCAACAGTCAAAAACCTCGATCTCCAAAATAAAGTTTTGTGGCATCTCGTTCTGCTTGTTTATGTTCCCACGTCACTGGCAGGAGTCACATTGGGAAACAAAATCGTGTGCGTCTCGGAATAAGGTGGGCCACTAGAGGCCGGATTGGAGCACTTTTGTCGCGGTTTTGAATGTGACGAAATGTCCTGCATAGTTGGAACTGTGACAGTGGAAAAGTATGCCTTGAACTTCCGATTCAGGAACACATCTTCAGTAAAGGCCTTCAGCGCAGTGCTTGTAAAGATAAGGCTCATCCCAGAAATAGTGTTGGACATCTCGTAAAAACTTCTTTTACCGCTTTCAGGACAAGGCTGGTTACCTAAAAAAAAAATCTGGGAAACTATGAGCATTTCTAGGAATCTTTTGCTTTAAACTAACACTCTTATGATTGCTTTAGTACTTTTGACTTTCGAATGAAGCTTGGAATGAACATGAGCAGTCTCAGCACACCCCAAAAGACCCTCACCGAAGAGGACATTAAGTTGATCCACCGTTGTCTCGAGCTTTGACAGGACTTAACCGGATTTAACTTCTTGCCTTGGGACTTAGTATACATCGAACAAGACTCCTCCCTTAAGCAATACAAGACATGCATCTCCTCACAAAGTATGCTTCCCCTCTCTTCCCTTCAATACTCAATAATAAAAAATAATAATAAAAAATAAGAAAGAGGATATATGTAATAAAGAAGTGAACCGAGGGTTGTGCGTAAACCCGTGCATCCTTCAGAATTCATGGAGACCTGTCCGCAAGAAAAGAGAAAAGGATTGATAAAAAAAAAATACAATGATACCCTAGAAAATTAGGGAGAAATCAATCCTTTGGAAGTGAGAAAAGAGAGAGGAAAGGAAGAATATGAGGAGGTCTTGGGCATTAAGAGGTTGAAGGAGTCTAAAAGTTCAATGATCGATACTCCCATGGTAAGACCGCACCCTTTTACTATTCTGATATAGAGAGACAACAATGGGGGGACCGAAGGTTCTTTAAGGCTGTGGAGGTCAGAGTAGGGAGTGTTGATCCTAATCATGGGCAGAGTACAGAAAGTAGTTCTCGATTTGATGGGATGAAGAGTGCAAAGAAGAGGTTCCCAAGAATATGTGAGTTTCCACCTTCAAACCTTTTCTCTGTTCCTGAGTTTTTGTCTGTTCTTGCTTGAGGACAAGCAAAGATTCAAGTCCGGGGGAATTGATGTGTCTGTATTTTATAGGTTTTAACCATAGTTTTAAAGTTTGTTTTGAGTCTTTTATTGAGTCAAAGTGTGGTTATAGAGTCTTTTTAGTCTTGTGAGAGTCTTTACAGGTTCTAGGTCACTTTGGAAGGAAACTGAGTGTTTTGGGGATGAAAACAAGCATCTGGAGCCAATTTGGTGAAGGCTGATCGGACTAGCAAGCAGATGGAGCAAACAGAGAAAAGCATCCAGGATCGGCTGATCCGCATTTGGGATTGGCCAGTCCCGTACCCTACTCAAGTTTTCCTTTTTTGTTTTAAACCGACTTTTAGGGTTTTATTTTGATATTTAATTAGAGGCTCGGCCTCTAAAGACATAAGCATTATTTTTCTGAGACTATTTTGTATTGAGAGCTGGGGGAGAAGATCTCTAATCCTTCTTGACACTTTGGAGAAGAATTCTAAACCCTGTTTTCTATTCTTTTGCAATTCAATTATGTTTTCTTCATTATTGATTTGCTGTTCTTTTATCTCCATGTATGAGTAGTTTATCTATTGGGTTTTGGGTTTTAAAGGGGTTTATGATTCTCTAAACTTAGGTTGTTAGATTTGGGATTGATCTTATTGTTCTTCATCTATTGTTGTTCTTAATGCTTAAGCTAGATTGATCACCTAGATTAAGATTTTAGGTTTAATTCATCGGGGCACCAAAAGTGTTGTTGAGTTTCTGAAAAAGAACTTTGGTGAGCAAGGTGGACCTTAGCCAACGAAAGTTGAAGTTGAGGCACCTTGTGAACAGATCAAACTTGAACCTTTATTGCTTGCTTGGTTTGCTAGGTCCAAACGACGGTTTAAGGTTTAGTGAATTCATTGCATAGATAGTTAACGCTGC
>NC_025688.1:456478-465256 GCF_000633955.1 Camelina sativa | reverse complement strand
TTTGATGGGATGAAGAGTGCAAAGAAGAGGTTCCCAAGAATATGTGAGTTTCCACCTTCAAACCTTTTCTCTGTTCCTGAGTTTTTGTCTGTTCTTGCTTGAGGACAAGCAAAGATTCAAGTCCGGGGGAATTGATGTGTCTGTATTTTATAGGTTTTAACCATAGTTTTTAAGTTTGTTTTGAGTCTTTTATTGAGTCAAAGTGTGGTTATAGAGTCTTTTTAGTCTTGTGAGAGTCTTTACAGGTTCTAGGTCACTTTGGAAGGAAACTGAGTGTTTTGGGGATGAAAACAAGCATCTGGAGCCAATTTGGTGAAGGCTGATCGGACTAGCAAGCAGATGGAGCAAACAGAGAAAAGCATCCAGGATCGGCTGATCCGCATTTGGGATCGGCCAGTCCCGTACCCTACTCAAGTTTTCCTTTTTTGGTTTAAACCGACTTTTAGGGTTTTATTTTGATATTTAATTAGAGGCTCGGCCTCTAAAGACATAAGCATTATTTTTCTGTGACTATTTTGTATTGAGAGCTGGGGGAGAAGATCTCTAATCCTTCTTGACACTTTGGAGAAGAATTCTAAACCCTGTTTTCTATTCTTTTGCAATTCAATTATGTTTTCTTCATTATTGATTTGCTGTTCTTTTATCTCCATGTATGAGTAGTTTATCTATTGGGTTTTGGGTTTTAAAGGGGTTTATGATTCTCTAAACTTAGGTTGTTAGATTTGGGATTGATCTTATTGTTCTTCATCTATTGTTGTTCTTAATGCTTAAGCTAGATTGATCACCTAGATTAAGATTTTAGGTTTAATTCATCGGGGCACCAAAAGTGTTGTTGAGTTTCTGAAAAAGAACTTTGGTGAGCAAGGTGGACCTTAGCCAACGAAAGTTGAAGTTGAGGCACCTTGTGAACAGATCAAACTTGAACCTTTATTGCTTGCTTGGTTTGCTAGGTCCAAACGATGGTTTAAGGTTTAGTGAATTCATTGCATAGATAGTTAACGCTGCAAAAGTAGGTTAGCTTTACAACTGTAATTTGAGTTCTAGAACGGTGTTTAATGCATCCCCATCTTCCACCTTAGTCCGAGAATTATATCCCCATAGATTCCCTGCGCCCAATATTTCCTTTTTGAATTAAAACAGTTTGTTTACTTTCCGTTTTGTAGATAGTTACTTGATTCACAAACTTTTCCATTGTCTTAGCTATATTTAATCTACATAATTTCATAGTGTAATTGTTTGGTCTCTGTGGATTCGATCATGAAGTGTTACAACGATACCACTATATCGTGGTGGAGTACACATTGGGTTTAATTGACCTGTTGACCAGCGCTGGAGAGAGACCTTGACGAAACTGGAATGGGCTATCCCTCCTGGTGGGACCCATCGGAAGGAAGAGGAGTCGTGACTGATCTGGCGGATTTGACGGAAGAAGATGTTCGGGAGCTCGACGTTATGTTTCCTATAGATGCTCAGGACCTTAGCTTGATTCCACATTCTTCAAGTCAGCAATGAGGGAAGGTGTTAGCGTACGAAGAACGCACCGGCTCGGAGAGTGCTCCTAGGTCTCTGGTTGCTGGCTTAGCCGTTGGAAACGGAGTCCCAAAACGTCGCAAAGATTGTTCGGGAGACAAGCAAAGAATCCCCCGCGATGCGGGAAGTACCCTATGCGACGACAAGTCCATAGCCCGCACGTTTGCAGCTCATGCTACCGAGTGTCGATGAACGTCCGTGGGACTGCCCATCGGGTCACCTCTGCGTCTATGTGGATTTTTTTACCGAGTGTGGATTATGGTTCCCCATTCCAGAATTTTTGACGAGTTACTGTGCGCGTCGGAAGATTGCATTCTCACAGCTGTCGATCTCCACCATCCGTAACGCGGTGGGGCTTACGATAATTGGCGCCTATATGGACATCAAGATAAGCGTACCCTTTTAGTTCGGGACTATGTTGCGCTTGATGTACGCCATGTCTCACGATCTTGCGCGGCCAGAAGAGTCATATTCACGATTGGCGGAGGCAATTTTTCTTCGTAGAAATAAATGACATCTCGGTTGAAGATCCAGACACGACCTGTCCTCCTGCCTGGAACTTCACCCCTGGTAGCCATTGCTGGGTTGGGTTTGTGTCTATAGATTTTTTTTTTTACTCTGTTTGCTGATCGTATTTATTTTATACCCGCAGGTAATCCGCCACCTTCAGCTGCGTGCGATTCTGAAACTGTTGAACAAGCTTCTGCTTTTCTTTTTAGTGGGACTTTGCGGTGGCCGGACGTGTTCTCACACTTCAAGACTTGTAAGTTTTTTTATTTTTTATTTGGTTGGCTTATCTTCGTTTAGAGACTTGTGTGCTCTCGTGTCTCAGGCTCCTATCTATTCTGTAGGTTCACAGACTGGATTGCAAATGGGAGACTGCCTAATGCCATGCTATGCTGACTTGTTCGATGTCGAGGATGCGCCTGTTGTCGCAACCAAGACCGTTGCACCAAATGCTGAGGTCGGCGCGGAGGTCGTTGTTGTGGAGCACGAGGATGGCGAGGTGCTCGCTCTTGAGGGTGAGCCCGGTCGTAGGACTCGTTCCGCCGAGGTTGCTGCAGCTCGTGCTGCAAAGAAGCCTTCTTCTGTGTCCCGTGGGAGTGCTCCAGCAGCTGGTGGTGGTGATCGTTCCCGGAAGAGGTCGTCACGCTCGAGTTCCCGGAGTGATGCTGGAGGAAGTGCTAGGCATTCTCATCACGCAGAGGATGGTCGCGAGAGGGTCGATCACTCATTTTCATTTCGCTACGACGTGAAAGACCAAGCGTTCTCTGGTGATTCTCGAGCTTGCGTAGACCTTGCCAGCAAGATTCATGGTGACTTCGTTCCGCTTTCTGCTCCTAGTGACTTGGCTTGTCCGAGTACATAAGAGCAAGTCGTTCCTGTGCATTTTACTTAGCCGTAATCCAACTATTTTCCTTGATCTCCTAGGCGATGAGCTGGATGAACAAGGACAAGGTGCACGCTGACAAGGTGCGCGCTGCTAAGAGAGAGATCGTNTCTTGATCTCCTAGGCGATGAGCTGGATGAACGAGGACAAGGTGCACGCTGACAAGGTGCGCGCTGCTAAGAGAGAGATCGTGCTAGTTCAGGATGCGCTTGCTGAGGCTGAGCGAACGAGTAAGGAGAATGCAACAATTGTGAAGGATCTGACGGCTTCTCTTAAGAAGTCACATCGGAAGCTTAATTCCGGGTCAGCGCGACTAAGAAAAGCGCGAGATGAGCGAGGGGAGGAAGAGCGTGCGAAGGCTGCTGTTGTGATCGGGACGCAGCATGAGCGTATTGAGCGTATGAGGACGCCCTTGATTGCAACGTGCGAGAGACAGCTTCATTTGCTCGTTCTCAGCCAAGTTACCGGGACTAGGCTATGTCTTCAGAAGTTGATTGACAGGGGAACCACAATTCCCGAGAGTAGGATGGAGCGTCTTGCAGCTAGCCAGGAAACGTTTCAAGCAAAGGTTGACGGGGTTGTGGTACCGCCGCTTCCTGATGCTGATCTGGAGCCATTTCCGGAGACCGCTGACGGAGGCGCTGGTGATAATGCTGCTAACGAGTGATATGTCCTCGTATTATTGCTTGTTGTTCTCGCTTTTGGATTTTCTTTTTGTCATTGCGAACTCGATTGCTGATTGCTTTTGTACTTTTCCTTTGGATATTTGCAAACTTGGTTGCTTTTGATTTATGAACTTGATTATTGCCGATTATTGTTTCCTTCATTATGATGAAGCTGCTTTTGAATTTCATGTTTTTTGTCGCTCAAAGATTGATTATTGCGTAGAATAGAGATGCGACGTTTTCGTTGTTTACGGGGCATATTTTGCAGTGCAGGACGTCTCCTGGCTTACCCTGGATATGTTGTTCCCCGAAAGGTCTCGAGTAGACAAGAAGGACTTGTCGTACTATTTTAGGTGCGGTACGCATGACCGGCTTACCCTGTGGGTGCTGCAGGAATTGCGGCTGTGCGAGTCGGGGTCTTGGCTTATTCACTCCGGTTCCTGCTAGGTATGCGAGTCGGGGTCTCGGATTATTCACCCACGCGGAGCGCGTTTTAGAGTTGTGCCCCTGGCCAGGGCGTCAGAATAAGAGTCGATAGATTGCTCAAGAGCGTTTCGAAGTGAAACTTTTATTTTTTTATTAAAGTTATAGTTGGACCTCGTGAAAGGCTGCCTACGTACCCTCGGAAGGGATCAAACCATTCGTAGTTCGAATTACATGGAAATGCTCAGTAGATCGAGTGGTGTTTTTTTTTTTTTTTTTTTTAGCGACTGGCGGACTAATAGTAGTAGCGCTTGAGGTTGGCGAAATTCCAAGATCTCGGAACTGGAGTGCCATTCATCTCGAGTAGCTGATAGAAGCCGGGATTGACGATCTTGGAGATTAAGTATGGACCTTCGAGCATTCTTCTCCCTTATATTCTCGAAGACTTTGCGGAGGACGAGATCACCCTCGGCGAAGTAGCGAAATTTGACTTTCTTGTTGTAGAATTTTGCGGCAGCTTGCTGGTAGTTTTGGATGTGTAGTAGAGCTTGGTCGCACTCTTCTTCAATGAACAGGAGTCTGTCGCACAACATTTTGTTGTTCAAATCAGGATTATTAACGAGCATGGAACGTCGGAGCGTGGGGATTCCTACTTCAGCCGGTGCGAGTGCCTCCATGCCGTAGGCGAGAGAGAATGGTGTTTGACCGGTAGACGTACGTGGAGAGGTTCGGTGCGACCATAGGACGCCGTCGAGTTCGTCAGCCCATAGACCTTTTTTTGCGTCGAGGCGTTTCTTGATTCTGGCAAGTATAGTTTTGTTAGTTGCCTCTACTTGGCTGTTGCCTTGCGGGTATCTTGGAGTGGATTTACTTAGGCGAATCCGCCAGCCAGCACAGAATCCTTCGAATTGTAGGGAAATGAATTGTAGGCCGTTGTCACATACGATCTCGTACGGAAGCCCATGCCGGCGTATGATGTTTTTCCAGACAAAATTCTAGACTTCATTTGCTTCTAGTGAAACGTACAATTCTGCTTCGATCCACTTTGTGAAGTAGTCCGTCATGATCAAGAGATACTTCTTCTACTTAGATGGTGTTAGCGGACCGACAATATCCATCGCCCATCGCATGAAGGGGTAAGGTGGTGACGTTGTTTGCAGAAGTTCAGTCGAAGAATGGATGAATGGTGCGTGGCGTTGACACTTTTCGCACTTGGCTGCGAAGTCGGTGCAATCGACGACCATGGTTGGCCAGAAATGTCCATTGCAACGGATTTGAAGTGCTAGAGCATGACCGCCTGAGTGGTTTCTGCCAGCGCCTTTATGGACTTCACGCATGATATCGTTGACGTCCTTCGCATTAACGCAGATGAGAACAGGCGATCGCCGAAATAAGTTGCCGTCCAACATCGTGTACTGGGCGAAAGCTTGAGTTAGGGCGGGTGGAGCCGGTGTTGTGATTGCTAAGATGTTGAGCGGGTTTGTTTGTGTGTCTATTGAAGGCGCAATAAGTTGACATCGATACTTGGTTGCTCGATGCTTTCCACAAGTATGACTCTTCGAAGATCAGGATCAGAAGTAGAAGCGAGCATCGCGAGTGCGTCAGCCGGAGCATTGTCACTTCGTGGAATCTTGATGATTTCGAAGGATTCAAACTTTTGAGATAAGTCGCGAACGACCTTGAGATAAGCGTCCATCCGCGCGTGTCTTGCCGCATAATCTCCACTGAACTGATGCGTGACTAGTTGAGAGTCGCAATAAGCTTGGATTTTCTTGACTCTGATTCCGTGTGCGAGGATCAATCCAGCGATCAACTCTTCATACTCTGCATCGTTGTTTGAAGCGGAGAAGGTGAGACTGAATGACTGTTCAAGGATTTCTCCAGTTGTTGAGGTCAAGCGTACGTCCGCTCCTGAGCCCAATTTTGACGATGCGCCATCAACGTCGAGTGTCCAGATTTCAGGCGGAGGGGAATCAACTTCGAGTTTAGGCGAGAGTTCGACAAGGAAGTCTGCGAGAACTTGAGACTTTGCACAGGTGCGCTTTTTGTACTCAATGTCGTATTCGCTTAACTCAACTGCCCATTTTGCAAGGCGTCCTGACTGGCTCGGGCTGTCAATGATTGTTAGGAGAGGCTGATTCGTCAGGACTTCAACAGTGTGAGACTGGAAGTAAGGGTGGAGCTTGCAAGCTGATACTACAACCGCATATGCGAGCTTCTCAAGAGTCGGATTTCAGAGTTCGGCCCCGTCGAGAGTCTTGCTCACGTAGAAGATAGGATGTTGCTCTCCTCGATCTTCTCTGGCGAGCACGCCACTTATAACCGAACAAGAAATGGCGATGTAGAGATACAAAGTTTCGTCCCACTCAAAACGTTTGTTTCCACGAAGCAGCTGATAAAACGGCAAGCTCTTATCCGTTGAGCGAGAGATGAAACGATTCAGTGCGGCAATACGCCCAGTTAGGCGTTGTACCTCGCGGGTGTTCCTTGGAGATGGAAGGTTGATGATTGCCGAAATCTGCTTCGGATTGGCTTCTATACCGCGCTTTGTAACGAGGTATCCCAGGAATTCGCCTGAAGTGACGCCAAACGTGCATTTCGCCGGGTTTAGTTTCATGCTATACTTGTTCATAATATCAAAACATTGTTTCAGGTGTGCGACATGGTTTGCGGCTTGAGCTGACTTGACGAGCATATCGTCGATGTAGACTTCCATGGTTCGATCAAGTTGGCTTGCGAACATATGGTTCACCAGTCGCTGAAACGTTGCTCTTGCATTTTTTAATCCAAATGGCATGACTCTGTAACATAAAGTGCTTGTTCAGTAATAAACGCACTCTTTTCGCGGTCATCCTTGTGCATCATTATCTGGTTGTAGCCCGAGAACGCATCCATGAAAGATAGTAGTTCGTTTCCAGCTGTGGCCTCGACAAGCTGGTCAATGGGCGGAAGAGGAAAATTGTCTTTCAGACAAGCTTTGTTGAGGTCAGTGAAGTCGACGCACACTCTCCACGTTCCATTCTACTTCTTAACCACGACCGGGTTACTCAGCCAGTCTGGATAGCGAATTTCAGTGATTGAACCCGCATCAAGTAGTTTCCGTACCTCATCATCAACTACAGTTGTTCGTTCCGCACCGAGCTTTCGACGCTTTTACTTAACGGGCTTATAATTTTGATCGACATTGAGTTCGTGGCTGGTAATGCCAAGATCAATCCCGGTCATATGGTCTATGGACCAGGCGAACGTGGTTACGTTTTTTCGTAAGAACTGAACGAGTTCGTCCCTTAGAGCGATTGGTAGCTCGGTGCTGATGCCTACGCAGCGTTTAAGATCGGAGAAGTTGATGTTTACTTGTATCATAGATTCTTTCGAGGATGGTGCGTGTGGATGTCGCAGCGGCTCTGATTCAACAATCACGAATGCGATTCAACAATCACGAATGCTCTCGCATTGCGCATCTTTTTCTCGATGATGAAGCAAGTCCGCGCCATCAGAGGATCTCCACGCAGCGTGTAGATACCGTACTTGTTTGCAAACTTGATGCAGTGGTGGTAAATTGAAGCGATGGCGCGCATCTTGTGAAGCTACGACGTTCCCAGAATGACATTGTAGACGATGGGTTTGTCTACAATTGCAAAGTTGAAGCACTGCATTGCGCCGCCGACGTAAATTGGAAGCGTTATGGTTCCAATCGTCATTATAGTGTCGCCATCGAATCCCGTCAGAGGTTGCATTTCATGAGTCGTGCTGCGAAGATCAATCTCCATCTAGATCAGAACGTCCTTGAATATCACATTGAACAAGCTCCCAGTGTCAATAAGGATTCTAATCACTGAGCTTTCTCCAATCACCATTTCTACGACGAGTGGGTCGTTGTTTGGACTTGCGTTGAGTGCGTCCTCTTCAGTAAACACGATAGGATTGGAGGAAGTTTTGAACATGCTGCTATGGGAGGCGAGCTGCATTTTGCTTCTGCTTCACGGCAGTAAGCTTAGATTGAACGAACAGAGTCGCGACATGTTGACAGGCCGCCCATGATCATGTTGATCCTTCGGCGAGGAGCTGGTGGTTCATCGTGTTCTTCCGCGTCATGGTTTCGTTTCGGGGGAGGAGGCAGGCGTTCGATTTCTCGTGCTCGGTCATTTTGTCCCCGTGCTCAGTTATTTTGTACCGTTGCTTCCTCATCATGCTGCCTTTCGTTTTGTGGCTGGTATGCCAAACAGTACGGGTTATCCTTATGTCACCTCCGTTCTCGCTCTACATCAATGTCACCTCTCTTGTACTTATGAAGGAGAAGGTATTGAAGTGTTTTGCAATCCTCCGTGGAATGTCCGCCAAATTTGTGGAATTCGCAATAACCACGTTTGCCCTTGTAGGTAGGACCATCAGTCTCGCGATCGTACTTGTTCCAGCGCTTGCCTTGCTGTTGCTCGTTTCCATCGATAGCGAACATCGTTGCCTTCCTTCCCCTCTCGCCTTTGGCGTAGTCTCTGCTGTAATTTTGGCGAGGCGAGGCTCAGGGCTTTTTCGGGTGCTTTCTCCACCGCGTCGCCCTGGTTCATGTTTCATTTTCCCTTGTCTTCGTCTACCTCGATGTATCGATTGGCGTGAGCAAGGACCTCGCCCAAGGATGTGGCGGATTGGATTGTTAGATCTATCTTGAACCTGGTTCCGTGAGCAAGTGCGTTCTTAAGTGCACCTATTGCGGCGTCGTCGCTGTTAGTGAGTTGAGATACGACTCCTTTAAACCTGGCCATGAAAGTCCGC
>NC_025688.1:441645-454773 GCF_000633955.1 Camelina sativa | reverse complement strand
TGTCACCTCTCTTGTACTTATGAAGGAGAAGGTATTGAAGTGTTTTGCAATCCTCCGTGGAATGTCCGCCAAATTTGTGGAATTCGCAATAACCACGTTTGCCCTTGTAGGTAGGACCATCAGTCTCGCGATCGTACTTGTTCCAGCGCTTGCCTTGCTGTTGCTCGTTTCCATCGATAGCGAACATCGTTGCCTTCCTTCCCCTCTCGCCTTTGGCGTAGTCTCTGCTGTAATTTTGGCGAGGCGAGGCTCAGGGCTTTTTCGGGTGCTTTCTCCACCGCGTCGCCCTGGTTCATGTTTCATTTTCCCTTGTCTTCGTCTACCTCGATGTATCGATTGGCGTGAGCAAGGACCTCGCCCAAGGATGTGGCGGATTGGATTGTTAGATCTATCTTGAACCTGGTTCCGTGAGCAAGTGCGTTCTTAAGTGCACCTATTGCGGCGTCGTCGCTGTTAGTGAGTTGAGATACGACTCCTTTAAACCTGGCCATGAAAGTCCGCAGTGACTCATTGTGCTTCTGGTACATTCTCCATAAGTCTGCATTCGACGCAGGTACATGCATAAAGCATTGGTGATGCTAAAGGAATGCGGTTGTCAGTGCTTCATAACCATCGATTGAATTGGCCTTCAGCCTTGAACACCAGTTCAATGCTTTGCCGGTTAGGCTTTCGACGAACAGCTGACAACTTTCCGCGTCTTCTTCTTCTGGTGAGAAGTATGAACTACCAATGTGGATGGACATCGAATTCAGGAAGATAGTGGGGTCCCCCTTTCCGTCATACAGTATTGGCTTGTTCTTGCTGGTGTCGGGGTTGCGTCTAACTCTGACACCTGAGACTCTTGTGGTGAAAGGCGAACGTCGTGCTTCTACCAGCACAGTCTCCAGCTCTAGTGCCGCGCTTGTTACACGGTGCATCTGAGACGTAATCTTCTTCAGTTGGGCTTGCATCTGCTGAAGTTCTTGCTGAAGGCCGCAATTTTCAGCGTTCTCGGGTTGATTCGGCCCAACACGTCGATCCATGAGCAACTAGTCAGTTTGGAAATGCACTCTTGGCTGCTCGCCATTGGGTCCAACGATGATCAACGAGACTCGGGGCCTTCCGTTACCGTGGTGCTCAATTCGCGGAGTGTTGGGCACAGTTCGCGGAGTGTTGTGCTCAGCTTGCAGAGTGTTGTGCTCAGCTCGCGGAGTGTGTGGCGGCAATGCGTCATCATTTTGTTCGTGTCGAGGTTCAGGTCGTCGCGTATGGTGCCTTGCTTGGTCATTTTGGCCTTGAGATGCCATATGTGCCGCTTGGCCACTCATACGGTCCAGGGTCCTTCGTACGGCTTCATCGAACGCGACCTGACTGATTGTAACGCCTCTACGCGCGCGGCTGGGAGGAGTAATGTTTGCGGCTGCGCGGTTGGTTGGGTTGACCGAGACGCTGTCAGCTGCACGATCAGGAGGGGTAGTGCCGTTGGTTAGGCCATTTGTTTGGGCAACACGCGTAGCGCCTACGGCTTCACGGTCATTTGGGTTGTCGCCTACGGCTACACGTTCTCGAGGGATAGCGTCATTGGTCAGAGCGACGCGCGTAGCGCCTACGGCTTCGAGGTCAGTTGGATTGACGCCTTGGAGCTGGTTCGTCCTCGAACGGGTGCGGCCCCATATTGTTGGCCTTGGGGACTCGACGCGAGCTGCAGGAGATCTGGGCGGGGAGGAGTCGACGCCTTCGTTGCTGGAGAGATCAGTGTGAGACATGCTTCAGGTTTTCCGAAAACGCCTTTGTCTTCAAATTCTTTTCGTCAAAGAAAGGATTATGTGAGTCCCACGGTGGATACCAAATTGTTGATGTATGAAATCGACAATATAAATAATACGAATATTCTTTGGGAGAAATCGGAACTGGTCGTTTTATTAACGTATAATTCAAGAGAAGAGTTTACAGAAAATGCAATCAAAGCTCTAAGCGCAATTAATACGAATGTAAATGCACTTTTCTCTCTGATTGCCAAGATTTCGGATCCAGAGCTCTGACAACGACCTCTGGTATTTATAGTGGGCCAATGACCTAGGGCTTCTTCTTTCTCTCTGTAAAATGATGATTTCTCCCCTGTGACCAGATGGACCAGATCCATGACTTCAGACCCTAAATCTCTTAGAAATCTTTTGTTTGGACTCCAGAAATGTTGGGGGTAAAGCCCATATCCAACAAAAATGATGAGTTTATCGGTTTTATCATGAAAAGAGATTTGACAGGTGGCATAAGTAAACAAAAATTTACTTTTACATTTTATAAAATAACATTAATTGCATGAATACTTTTACCTTTAGCAGAATATTTCAAATTCTAAAAAAATAACGGTAAAAAGTAAATAGTAAAACCATTTATGTCACTCTTAAGTATTTCAGTAATTTTTTTTCTTTGCATGATCAAAGTCTACTAATCAAACCGTGTACGACGTTATATATGTTTCACTCAGAAATTATTGGGACAGATCTAAAATTTCTCAAGATTTAGTCAATACAACGAACCTACTTTCACAAAAAAAAAACTTCATCCATCTAGAAGAAGATACAACTTTATTAAGTATTGGAGCATCTATAACAATTATCTCAATTTTACTAAAGTTATTCAGTAATTCTCTTTAGCAATCACCTTGTTTTGGCAGATCTCATAATCTCAATATTGATACTTATATATGAATTGTCATCGTAAGTATTGCCGCAAATCACAATGTGGACCTCATGAAATCCAGTAAATAAATATGGTCTGAAAAGATTGTATTCAAGTGGACGTTTGGCTGTAATAATATGTACTTTTGCTTCTTTTGGACCAATACTTCTGTTATATATTACGCTCAAGTTTCTTTTCAGTCTAATCGAATATTCTTACTTCTTTCTCTCTGCTAGATCTGATTTCTCAATTATTGCAGCATAATGTTGTTATTCTAAATTCATGAAGCAAAAAAAAAAAAATTTAATTTGTTTTAGTCGTGCAAATACAAAGACTAACAGCCATATATATATCAGATTTGGACGATTTTACATACTGATACGACCATTGGACATAAATTTTGGAAAAAGATACAGGCTGTAAACTAATTGAATATAGTTTTATAAGGTTCGAAGCGCATGAAACTTTTTTATTAAATACTTCTATATGGTTTATCGTTAGCGGATTATTGATCGTTTCATCGATATATGTTTATGGTTTTGGATTTCTAAGTTTTCATATCTCAATATTCATTTTTGAGGTTAAGAGTAGAGATACCTATTCAGCTATTCTTTTGTTTTTTCTTTTTTAATAACAAAAAAAAGTTTTGAAGTGGGACTACGATGGAATTTTATTGAGTCAAGTAAACAAATCAAGGGTTGTATTGTATACTTTGTTGTACATAGTAATATGAGTTTTGTGAAACGAAATCATGCTTTGAATAAAATGAATTGAAAAAAATATGCAAACAAAGTGAAAAAGCACCATCTTTTTTTTTCGGCAATAGGATTTCATTGATAACAAGATGGGATTACAATGTGAGATACAAGAGCTGGCAAGGATATCAATCCTTCCAAAGGCTTAAGCCGGCAAGTATAAAACAATCCTAGAGACTAAGGGGAAAAGACCCAAATAACTTAAAACATAAAATCTCTTCAATTGCAATCCGGATCAGAAAATAGAGACCCAAAAATAGATAATTAAAACTTAAATCTTTGAAAATTAAAATTTAAAACAGATCTGAGACAAGAAAAATCACACAAACGGATGCTAATACAAGAATCTCCGAACCGCAATACTTGACCTATAATAAAGTGGCGTGCAACCTCTTTTTGTTGTTCCGGCGTGGAATTATGGAGGCGGTGAGACAACTTCAAACCCTAATAACTTATCAGGAAAAAAAGGAAGGAGATCCAGATGTATAGAGAGAGAGAAAAAAGCACCATCTATAAAAATTTAAATCGAATAAAACAATAAAAATAAATTAATGGGGGTAGAGTGAGAGAGAAAGGTGATGGGCAATGTATGAGGAACCACGAACACTGGTCTAATCGTAGGGTCGTTCTCCTTACATTTAGATGCAACGGTCCAAATAACATAACATGCATAAGATTTACATCTCAACGTATCTATCATATCCAATTTAATGTCTTATGGATAACAAATCCATGCGTGTGCATACAAACAACAAAATACCAAGTACTAAAGCCTTATATGTCTGGTGTGGTGTGGTGTGGTGGCCATATATATCGTATAGTACATAGAAGTTTTTTTTGTTTTGATTATTTTAGACTAGTGCACATATATAAAAGAATACCAAACTGATTTTCATGTAGCAACAGTTCAGTAGTTATAATAAGTGATGAATACTGAAAAGCCTTGATTTATCTTAAACCACGATTATTAAGAGTTATACATGTATAGTGTTCACTTGCAAACAGTGGCCATCCATGTTTTGCGCTTGTTTTTTTTTCTCTTTTTTTTTTTCTTCTGGTACTATTGGAAACAATTGCCGTGTAGATAAATGTGAAGCAGTAAGAGACAATTGTGGTTTATTAAATTAAGTATTAACTGATGAACTTATGTGGTTCAAGTTAGAATGAGAGTTTGATCAGAAACGAAGGGGAAAAATAAGTAAAAGACCGATAGATTGGTGGGTACCTAAAACTTGGAATCAGAAATTGAAGTATTTGAAGAAAATAATAGAAAAGTAGTTGGTTAAATTAGGTCAACTGGTATAACAACTTCCAGATAAAACTTAAAAATCGCAGGTTCAAATGACGTTTGGAATGAAACTATGTTAAAAATCAGCTATTTGACTTGAAAGGATCTAGATGCCCAAGTTGAGAACTTTTGAAGTTATTTAAATGGAAAAAAATTAGTTAAAACTTCAACAATGGTTAAAATATTATGGTTTCAGAGAAAGACCATGGATTAGTCTATAAAGGATCAAAATGTAGCCCATTTAGTTAGAGAGAAACCCAAAGAATCAAAATGTAGCCCATTTAGTTACATAAATGGGCTTGGTCTCTTTTGAATAGATCGAATTGATGATGATTTCTGAAATTTCTGTAAAAAAAGAATCCAACATGTTGTCGTCGTCGTCATCGTCATCCTCCACTCGATGCGGATCGTTCTTCGTCTTCCCAATTCTCTTCGCCGTCGTCCTACTTCTGGAACTTCCGGCTCTCTCCTCCGCCGATAAGCGCCACGTTATCAGCTTCCGATCTCCAGGACTCTACCCGGAGGGATTAACCTGGGATCCAAGGGAGCAGCACTTTCTGGTTGGTTCCCTCCACAGCCGCACTATTCATTCTGTCTCCGACGCTGGAGTCATCGAAACCCTTATTTCCGATCCCGATCTACCGGATAACGCTACTATCCTCGGTCTCGCCGTTGACTCTACTAATCGCCGTCTGCTTGCCTGCATCCACAGTTTGCCGCCTCACCTTCCCTTCAGTGCCCTAGCCGCCTACGATCTTCGCAGCGGAGGCCGTCGCATCTTCCTCTCTCCTCTCCCTTCGCTTTCCGGAGACGACGAAGACATCGCCCGGGGCGTCGCCAATGACGTGGCGGTTGATTACAAAGGCAACGCTTACGTCACCAACTCAGCCAAAAACTTCATCTGGAAAGTGGATCGCGACGGCGCAGCCTCGATCTTCTCGAAATCGCCGGTGTTCAATTCGCAGCCTGTGGCGGCAGACGCGGACGAAACATTCCGCGATTGCGGCTTGAACGGGATCGTGTACATAAGCAATGGCTACCTCCTGGTCGTGCAGAGCAACACGGGGAAGGTGTTCAAAGTGGACGAAGAGAGCGGGACGGCGAGGCTGGTGTTGCTGAACAGAGACCTGATAGCGGCGGATGGGGTGGCTAGGAGAAAGAGGGACGACACGATCATGGTGGTGTCGCAGAAGAAGCTTTGGTTACTCAAGAGCCAAGACAGCTGGAGCGAAGGAGTGGTTTATGACGAAATTGACCTCGACGTGGAAGGGTTTCCGACGGCCGTGACTGTGGCGGCGCGGGATAGGATATATGTCTTGTATGGGAGAGTGATGGAAGGCATAATGAAAAGTTACAAAGGAGAAGGGGTGAGGGAATGGTTTGGGATAGAAGAGGTTTGGTCGGACAAGGAAGGTGGCGAAGATAAGATCTGGTTGTATGTGTTGATCGGCTTTGGCTTCGCTTACTTCTGTTTCTGGAGGTTTCAGATGAAGAATCTCATCACAAACATGGACAAAAAGATCACCTAGCTAGTCCTGTTTCTACTCTTTTATCTTCTGTCAATCATCTTTACTTTTTATTAACACGTTTTGTAATAATAGTAAACCTATAGCACAGAACAGCATGTAGTGTCTTTTACTCAATTGGGTGTTGGAATGAAAAGCTTTTGATTCTCACACATTGTGTCTCTAAGAGTTAACAAAAGAGAGAGAGAGCGAGGGAGAGCTTATTGCAACATGTTTGCCTCAACCACCAGAGGTGGAGGAAGTAGAGGAAATACTTCTTCTTTCTCTAACTCTTTCTCTATCTTTTGGTTTCCTGACTTGTTGGGCTCTGACTCTTTTGCTTTCGCCCTCAGCTTCTGCATTGCTTTTTTCCTGTTCTCCTTTCTCCCTACTCGAGCTTCTGCGGCTTCACCATGGAGAATGTTGACCCCTCCAAGAAATCCAGCCGTGAGATACAACATGGTGTTTCTTCTTGAAATATCTTTGGCATCAAGGACTTGAAGCTTCTTGGGTTCCTTAATGTTTGCTTCAAGTAAAGGCTGTCAAAGAAAACGCAATATAGACTGACCTCAGAGCTCTGCACAAACTAACAAAAAACTGATGCTTGCAAATGCAGACTTACACTAATACCAATCTTCTTCTTTCTTCTATTGACCATGAGAAAACAGCAGAAGCAATCATCAATATATGAAAAGAATGCCTTTTGTTGCCCAAAATTCACATGACACAAACCAATCAACAAAACTAGTTGGAAGCATATAACAGCTGAATTCGATCTTAACCTAAAACAGTTGGATCAAACATTCTCTAATAGCTCAACCTAAAACTCAACGGCCTCGTATTCATTCTCACATAGACAGAGCACAACAAATCTCTCCGGGAAAAGAAAACTAATTTTGATCTTTAAAAGCTGTTGTACGAACCTGATGAGAACCTACGCTCGTGGCTAAGATCACCCGGCGCCGGGAAAATTTAGGTGATTCTGCGGTCATCGGAGAAAGTGAGGTCAAAACAGGCGTCCAGATAGAGCACGATCTCGCCATCTCTCTTCTCCGGCGTCCGTACTCAATTGTGCCGCTAATCAATCTATCAGAAATGTCTGTCAATAAAATGAAATTTTTTTTAATTATTTAATAAATGGGTGGTGGGCTTAAAACAGTAATATAGGCCTCATATTTGCACATTAATAATGGGCCTCGGTTAAACATATACATGTTGACTTCACCTGTCCTGAAATCAAAATTACAGATTTGTAGCAAACAGAAGATCACATATCTCGTCTTCAACATGAACATTTCCCCGGAAACGTGCAGAAGCAGCAAGACTCTTCTTCTCCTTCCTCAACAACGCTGCTTCTCTCTGGAAATCACTGGTTTTCTCAAGACCAGACAGTAGAACATTGTATGTCCCCAAGGAAGGCATTATCTCTCGCTCTCTCATCTCTCCTAATATCTTCATTGCTTTCTCTGGACTCCCTGCTGAGATATAAACATCCATCAGCGCGGTGTAAGCAGCTACGCCCTTTTGATCATCCGGAAGTAAGTCGAAAACCTCTGCGGCTAAGCGAGGTCTTCTCCCAAACCCGAGCCTGTGGATCAACATTGCTCCTTGGTACACACCGAGGGAGTGTTGCGCTTTCAGCATCTCCTTGACCACTTCAATCACTTTAGGAAGTTCGATTACTCTCAGAAAATGACCAATTAACGCAAGATATGCTGACTTCTCGAGATGAATACCCATTTCCGAGCTGTAATCAAGAGCCAACGAAGCCCCCTCAGTTCTACAACGGCCACAGTTTGTTTCTACGATAGCTGAAACAACAAAAGAATCCAACTTTATGTTCCTATCTCTCATCTGGTTAAGTATAATATCAACTGCAACCAGATTCTGCTTCATCAAGAGAACGGAGCTGATAACTCTAATATCATCTGAACTCTTAGTGTCATCAACTTCGGCTGTTGGAGTCTCATCAATGTCATTGGAGCACAAAGATTCAGCGGAAATATGCGAGTTGACATCTCGTAACAGATCATCACTTTCGCCTGCGGCTTTCAGGGTCTCCCAAGCTTCAAGAAAGATAGGGTAACGAAGTACAATCCCATTGTGTTTCATGTATAGAAGAATTCGAGCCATGAATGATGTTTCCCCAAATTTACAAGCTTTTCCAATCAGAATATTGCAAGCTGCTTTATCTGGCTGCACCCCAATCTCTTGCATTTTAAAGAAAATGTCCAAGGCTTCCTCACATTTCCCTGCAATTCAAACGAAGAAACTAACACATCATCATCATCGTCGTCAAGAAAACAAAAACATTCAAGAACCAATATCCAGAAAACATTCCTAGTCTTACTCCATATGTTTATTTCAAATAATTTGACATAAAGCAAAAAAGCTGTAAAACTTCAGCTAGGCATTTTAACAAACAGTTGGTGTGCCGTAGAATGAAAGGTCACCTGTGCTGACAAGAAACTCCATCAATACAGTATAAGTGTGACAATTGGGAGAAACTCGCGACCGTAACATGTCCTTATAGACCTCCGTGGCTTCTTCCACCTTCCCATCGGCGAAAAGAATCTTCATGTAAGCTGTGTAAGACACGACGGTAGGTTCGCACCCATGATCTCTCATCTCCTCCCAAAGCCTCATAGCTCCGTCGACGTCGCCGGAACTTGAAACCCAGTGAATAAGCGATGTATAAGTAACCGTATCGATCAACAGACCCTTCTCCTTCATAAGGTGGAAGACGGAGAACATGGATTGGATCCGACCGGCTTCACCGAAGATATCGAGCATGGTGGTGTAAGTGAAGTGATCGTGTTTGAAACCCTTGATCTGGGAAGCCCAGTTGAAAAAGAGCCAAGCTTTCTGCATCGGAGGGTGTGCTTTCAAGACACGGTTGATAATGTGAGAATCCCATCTGAGACCCAGATGTGGGAGCTGTTCTCGAGCTGATTCCCAAGTGGAGTACTTGAGGATGTTATAGATGTTGGATACGACGTCTCTTGTGTAAACCCTGGGGTCCTCTGGGGGGGTCTGTGTTTTCGCAAGTTTTGGTTTTTGGCAGAATCGCTTGGTGTCGGAGGGGTTTCTAGGTCTTGGTCGGGGCAGAGAGTGAAGTAGCTTGACGGGGCTCCTCAGGCGATTGGAGGATTGGATTGTGTGGTTGCGGAAGATGGTAGAGAAGCGCATGAAATTTTCTGGTTGAATTGAAACTAACGCTAGTGTGCCCGCCCAGGAGAGAGCCAATATTGTTATTCCAACCTCTGTTTGCAGTGTATATGAACTTTGTCTTTTTTTTTTTTTTTGTTCTTTATCAAAGATCAATATATACGGAAGTGCTTTTTGTGAAATTCAATTATATAACATGGTCCGTCAATAAGTGAAGATGTATGTAAACTGTAATTAATATTCATGGTTTTTTTTTTTTTTTGGTTAGGATTTAGTTTATGTTTTCTTTTTCCCCTGTGAAAGGATTTTAGAAGAAACTTAAGGCAGAGGGGTTGGTGAAGAAGATGACAACGACGATCTGTTTGGTGACAGACTGATTTTGAACACGAGATTTACGCAACTCTTCTTCTTCTTCTTCTCTAATGTCTACATCCCATTCGTGGGCATTGGTACAGTATGTTGTTTCCTATTTGTTCTATCGAATTGGCTTCTTTAATTATCTAAGTATTGTGTAGTGTGTTTTGATTTTAAACTGAAACCTTATTATTAGATTTTGGAGCTTAAACATCATTAGTTGTGGTTTGCTTTGATTTCTGAGTGTAGATGAACGGGCTGAGTTTGATGCTTTGAAACATGACTACAAGGTTGATTGGCACGTAAAACACCTGCAGAAGAAGTTAAGTCCGACTACAAGGTTGTTTGTCAAAAAAGAAGTTAAGTCCGACTTCAGAAGAGTTCAAATCGAGGTGTGGAACAGAAGACTGGCTTGTATGAGAAGGAAGGATAGTATTTCTGAGAGGGAGGTTATGAGAGATAGAGAGCCGTATGTACGCCACAAATATGCCAAGACATTTCAGGATTAATGGGAAGGAACATGGCTAGGCCTCGAGAACTTTGGTTAGATATGTTGATGAGACGAGTAGAGGAAGCAACGTTGGTTACTCGGATTAGAGGGGAGCAGCAGAAAGTGATTGGATTGGTAATGAGAAGATGGAGGAATCATAAGAAGAGAAATCAGAAGTAGATGAAGAAGTGAAGAAAAGAAAATAATTTGTCATGTTGATGAGACGAGCAGAGGAAGCAACGCTGGTTACTCGGATTAGAGAGGAGCAGCAGAGATTAGGCCTTGCTGCAGAAAATGATTGGATTGATAATGAGAAGATTGAGGAATCAGAAGAAGAGAAATCAGAAGCAGATGAAGAAGTGAAGAAAAGACAAGAATTTTGTTAGAGTCATGGCCTTGAATTTCCCGGTGTTGGACATCACGGCCTCCAAGAACAGCATCAAGTTTAACTGCTTTAACAACTACGGTTCCAGCTTCAACCTAGAAACATCAAACCATAAGTTAGTATAACATTAAGGTGAACAAATAAGCATCCCCTTTATTTTGTGTTGTCTGCGCAAATGGAAGATAAACATAGCACGTCAAATCCTTTTTAGCCAATGAACCTGTCGGGTAAAAAAAATACAGAACGAAGTTAAAAGAAAAAATTGAGATTGTCATCTAAACTGAACTGGTTTGACATAACATATGTTAATAATTACACAGACAATTACAATCTAGTTGGAGATGAGATACATACCTCTTCATTAAGAGGTCAGATTTTCTCTCTTTCTCTTTAGTGCTTTGCTCGAGCCGCAACCCATCAAGCGTTGCACAATAATGTGCCTTCGCTAACAAGAAGAGCTTCAAGAGCTAGGCATTCAATCTATACAACAACAGTGGCCAAGTCTTATTTAGAAACATTTATCCTCATCAATATGTAGATCATTGAGAGTTTTTAAACTCAAAAGTTATAAAGCAGATCATTGAGAGCTTTTAAGCTCAAAAGTGTTTATAGCAGAACTTTGAATATATCTTCTCCATCAATATGTAGATCATTGAGAGTTTTTTAACTCAATTTTTTTAAAGCAGATCATTGAGAACTTTTAAGCTCAAGAGTGTTTATAGCAGAACATTGAATATATCCCCATCAATATGCAGATCATTGAGAACTTTTAAACTCAAGAGTGTTTATAGCAGAACATTGAATATATCCCCATCAATATGCAGATCATTGAGAGTTTTTATAGCAGAATATTGAATGTTTCCTTCTAAGGACATCTTTAGAAAAGCCTTAGTATCATGCTTCCCAGCCAGCAATGAATAAAGATAATCGCAGAGATTGTATATGACAAGTCTTACTGTGTTAAACACATGCTTCTCTTACTTGGGGAAAATTATATGAAAAGTCTTACTGTCATATGGCAAGTCTTACTGTGATAAACACATGCTTGTCTTAGTTGGGGACAATTATATGACAAGTCTTACTGTTATATGGCAAGTCTTACTGTGATAAACACATGCTTGTCTTACTTGGGGACAATTATATGACAAGTCTTACTGTTATATGGCAAGTCTTACTGTGATAAACACATGCTTGTCTTAGTTGGGGACAATTATATGACAAGTCTTACTGTGATAAACACATGCTTGTCTTACTTGGGGACAATTATATGACAAGTCTTACTGTTATATGGCAAGTCTTGCTATGATAAACACATGCTAGTCTTACTTGGGGACAATTTTCCCAATTTAGAAACCGGACAGAGCACAATGATATAATGTGTCATCCCTTTCTTTTGGGTTTGAAGAAAACAGAAAACTTTATACTTGAAAATCGATGAAATATTGAACAGAGCACAAGTCATGAGTCTGTTCGTTCGTATGAAAAGAAAATTTGATAAAAAAAAGGTTTCTTCTAATCCATAAAAACGGAAACAAATCCTTTAAAACGTGATTACATGAACAAAAAACTTTCAAAAAGTAAGTAAGAAATCACGTATCTAAAAAGAGGGCTTTTGATTAGAAACTCTAATTTGTAACAACAACAAAAAAAAGGTAAAATCTTTGAAGAACCTGAAACGTTAAAAAAAGAGTGCTTTTGGTTTTGAATTTGCAAAATTTGAAAACTTGTAGAAACTATGAACTTGAAATACGGTCACCTAACTCAGAATCATACTTGTTTTTTCTCGATACACTCTACACCAAGATCAGACATATAAAGATTGATTAAAGGTAAAAAGGTCTAACCTTGAGCTCCTGTCTCATATTGGAAGCGGTATCATCAGCTGGAATGTATCAACAAATTGCTCAACGTGCATAGCAAACGAAACAGGCTGGCCCTGCCAACAACAAAATTTCCTCCACATGATGAAAAAATAGTATCCATAAAAAAAGAAAAAACTTAAAAAGACTCTGAAAATTTCGAGTATTACCATACCAGTTGGGATCCACTAGACAGACAAGATGAACTGCAGAACCAACTAATGCATAATTAACACCTTGAAGCATGTCCTCAACAGTCCCAGTTTGTCCAAGATAGCTAGGAACGAAACGATCAGCTGTTCACAAGATTTTTGCAATATTCAATCTCTATTTTTTTTTTCTTTAACAGTCAAAGAACATCAATGAAATTGAGAATTTATTATGTATCTAACACAAAGGAACACGAGAACTAGCATTTTTTTATATAAAGAAAAAAACTCGGAAAAGTTGGGGAAGAATGTTAAACCTAGAAAATCAACTGGGATCCTTCCATTGCAAAACCAGACAAAATGTTTATGAATCTCTGCTGTAGAGAGGTTTCGAAATTTAACAACACAAAATCAGACAATCAAAAGAGGGCTCTCTGTATATGCAATAAACATTAAAAAAAAAAAAAAAAAAAAAAAAAAAAAAAAAAAAAAAAAAAAAAAAAAAAAAAAAAAA
>NC_025688.1:439193-441502 GCF_000633955.1 Camelina sativa | reverse complement strand
AAAAAAAAAAAAAAAAAAAAAAAAAAAAAAAAAAAAAAAAAAAAAAAAAAAAAAAAAAAAATCACAAAAAAACCCTAAAATAATTCAAAAGAGCAAAGATGAAACAAAATAAAACCTGGTGATGATGGTGTTCGAAGGAACTCAGTATCGCCGGTCCAGAGAAGATAACAAAAGTTTTTTGTTTTTTTTGTTTTTTGAGATTTTAATGAGATTGAGAGCCACAACGAAACAAAAGCGTATCTAGTGACCGTTGTGAAATACATAAACGCGTGATCTCTCTCGCTTATGCTTATGTTTGTTATTGGGCTTGAAATTAACTTATAGGCCCAGCCAATATATTCATTCTTTCATAATATCTTTTAGGCGCACAAGCTGTCCATATGTCAACTTCCAAATTCGTGTCTTTTGCGGAGACACATTGCACGTGAGAGCCAGACTTTACAAAGCGATCAACATATATCTCAAGGTGTATCAGAGCATAATTAAGGGCTATAGTTAATGATGGAATGATTAATTATATAACACAAGAAGGAAGTTCTTCCTATATCTTCATTCTTCATCCTCAACCTTGCGGTCGAGGCGCCTATTCCTCTTGATCCAAAAGCTATAAAATACATCACTGTAATTATGAACTTCCACATGATCCTCATGATGTAATGCAAATGCTCGATCGGTCTTGTGACGTTGGGACGATTAAAACTCAAATTAAATGAATAGGTTAGTGGTTGATTGTAGTAAGGAACGTTGAATTATCTAACAGTGGAACTTTTTGAGATAGAAGAAGATAAAAAATATGAGAGATAAAAGCTGCTTTGATGGAGGAAATATATACAATGGAGAGGGGAGAGAGAGTGGTTTTATTTGAATGTTGTTTGAAATTGATGATATTGTGAAATTTTCGAAATAAACGAAAGAGGGAGGCTGCTTCTTCTTACTGTTTGACCTATTATTCTTACTTGTTTACATGTTTTATGTAGGTGTGCTTGTTATGTTTTTATGTTGAATTTTGTCTAGCAGCCTATTTAGAACCATTTGTTTATTTTATTAAACTTTTGCAGACATGTTTATATGTATACCTAGAATAGTATGTTATTTATGTCACACATTATTTTCTATTTTTTTTTTTTGAAGCGGTCAATTGTTAGAAGATATTTTTATAGTAGAACGACGTACAATGTAAGATGACAAAGTTGTCGTTTTAGTTGATTTAGTAAAAAACCTTTGAATTAAATCGTATAATATTTCCATATCTAATCGTATATGTATAATAATCATTTTAACTCTTTTTAGCCTTTTATAGTGAAACTCAACCATTTAAATTGTTTACGTAAATAAACATGTTTTCATTGATCCTTTGGTTGAATAATGAATATAATAAAAATTATGTCTAAACGTGTATTGTTTAAACAAATTTAAATTCTATATAGTATATATATATATATATATATATATATATATATATATATATTATATAGAATTTAAATTTGTTTAAACAATACACGTTTAGACATAATTTTTATTATATTCATTATTCAACCAAAGGATCAATGAAAACATGTTTATTTACGTAAACAATTTAAATGGTTGAGTTTCACTATAAAAGGCTAAAAAGAGTTAAAATGATTATTATACATATACGATTAGATATGGAAATATTATACGATTTAATTCAAAGGTTTTTTACTAAATCAACTAAAACGACAACTTTGTCATCTTACATTGTACGTCGTTCTACTATAAAAATATCTTCTAACAATTGACCGCTTCAAAAAAAAAAAATAGAAAATAATGTGTGACATAAATAACATACTATTCTAGGTATACATATAAACATGTCTGCAAAAGTTTAATAAAATAAACAAATGGTTCTAAATAGGCTGCTAGACAAAATTCAACATAAAAACATAACAAGCACACCTACATAAAACATGTAAACAAGTAAGAATAATAGGTCAAACAGTAAGAAGAAGCAGCCTCCCTCTTTCGTTTATTTCGAAAATTTCACAATATCATCAATTTCAAACAACATTCAAATAAAACCACTCTCTCTCCCCTCTCCATTGTATATATTTCCTCCATCAAAGCAGCTTTTATCTCTCATATTTTTTATCTTCTTCTATCTCAAAAAGTTCCACTGTTAGATAATTCAACGTTCCTTACTACAATCAACCACTAACCTATTCATTTAATTTGAGTTTTAATCGTCCCAACGTCACAAGACCGATCGAGCATTTGCATTACATCATGAGGATCATGTGGAAGTTCATAATTACAGTGATGTATTTTATAGCTTTTGGATCAAGAGGAAT
>NC_025688.1:405743-439173 GCF_000633955.1 Camelina sativa | reverse complement strand
TATATATATATATATATATATATATATATATATATATATATTAGATAAACTTCAAAAAACCAATAATATGTTATACTAATTTATTAATTTTGCAATATCTTTTAAATTCAAATGTAAGTATGCTTTATAGAAAAAGAATTTAACATGTCGGTGGAGATTACAAAAAGAACGTTGGCTGTAGAAAATAAGAAAAAAAGCATCAAAGAAATTGAAAGAAATGTATCGAACTTCTCAGCTAAAAGATAATGCATGAATCACTTCACTACCAAATAATTATGTGGGTCTGAATCTAGTTACAATTTATTTAATTATTTCAAATGAGTTTTGTTGCAGGTTTCAGGACAAGTGGCAGCGGCAAAAACTGTCCAAGTGCACTCACCTATCCTCGTTTCTCCTATGTATCTCCGGGGGATTTGGAGGATTATTGGAAGCTAACCGATAAGGACTACATATGTGATTTTATTCTGTGTATTTGATAAAAAAAGCAGCATAAATTTTTATTCTGTGTATTTGATAAAAAAGGAAAAAAATTATTCTGCGTTAAACAAATATAATTTTCAAGAATAGCCCCATCATGATGCCGTTTGTTCATCTCCTCAAGCGTTCAATGCATTCGCTATCCAAAATTTCAAGAGATTTTATGTGCGTTTCAAGTCTCTCCTTCTACAGTGCTACAATCCTCCTCATGGTATAATGAATTTGTAATTTCAATCAATTTCCACATTATATCCTCATGGTGTAAACTGTAATGCAAAAACTCGATCGGTCTTGTGACGTTGGGATTAAAACTAAATTAAATGAATGGGTTTAGTCCGTTAGTGGTTGTTGTCTTTGTTGATTGTAAGGGAACGTTCTTGAATAAATAAAATTGGAAGTTGGATCTCATATTTCGAAAGCAAATAAAATGGGCCTTCTTAGGAGACATATAAAAGCCCAATAGATAGTTTCTTGGTTCAAGTCAACAACAACCAAACGTCATCTCGCTCTCTTTTGAGACAGACGACCTGTTCATATAATGATAATATTCACAGAAGAAAGAAGACCAGAGTCTTTTTTTTGTTTTTTCTTTTCGATAAAAACAAGAAACTGAGTTTGAGTCGGTCAGTAGCTTACAATGATCTCTGTCTCTGTCTTCTCGGCTCACTTGGCCGCAATTCCAAGGTTTTTTCATCCGACAAAACAAAAACCCAATCTTTTGGTTTCCGTTCATTTTTCTCTGATAAAACCCAATCTCGATTGTTCTCAGGAGCTTTGTGAGAATGTCTGCTTCTGCGACTCAAACGACCGGAGGAGTTTCACAAGGTTCCATGGCCATCAAGCCTCCTTCACATCCTACTTACGATTTGAAAGCCGTTGTCAATTTAGCCCTATCTGAAGATGCTGGTCATACCGGTTCTCTCTCTCTCTCTCTCTCTCTCTCTCTCTCTCTCTCTCTCTTCACTTGCTTCGGTCTCTATAGTAAAGTTTCCATTTTTGTGGAAATTGAGTTCTTGGAATTGATGATTTTTGAGTGAAGGAGATGTAACGTGTTTGGCCACGATACCGTTTGATATGGAAGTGGAAGCTTATTTCTTGGCCAAGGAGGATGGTATCGTTGCTGGAATTGCTCTTGCTGACATGATTTTTGAACAAGTTGATCCCTCTTTGAAGGTTTCCCATCTTTTACCCCTTGTCATTTTGCTGGAATTTGTATGTGTCTTTTTGGCTAAGTGATTACTTTTGAATCTCAGGTTGAATGGATGCGAAAGGACGGAGATTATGTTCATAAAGGATTGAAGTTTGGGAAAGTGTCAGGGAATGCACATAAGATTGTTGTTGCTGAAAGAGTTGTCCTCAACTTTATGCAGAGGATGAGCGGGATTGCTACCCTCACCAAGGTCTTCTCTTTTTTATCTCTATAGATTCTCAAAAATTTATTATTGTCTAGTCATTGGTGTGGTTGCATTCATATTATTAACTTAGGGGATCTTAAAATATCTCTTAATGAGAAGGCTTTATTGGCTTAGTATATGGTTTATGGCAATACATCTATATCCATTCCTTCTTTGGTTCTATAGTGCAGTGTTAATAGTGAATCGCGCGTGTCCATCTAATTGGTTATTGTGTGTGTGTAAATTCTATGGAGAGTTTTTTAGATTGATGAGTTTGTTTTGTGCAGTTAATGGCAGATGCTGCATGTCCTGCACGTATACTCGAGACAAGAAAAACTGCTCCTGGTTTGCGGTTGGTGGATAAATGGGCGGTACGTTCACCTATTTCAAACCCCACCATTGAGACACATTTGCTGCTATTGTAATCTCTTCTTGGGAACATTTGGATTTCTGAGATTAAATACACCTCAAGTTTTCTTACTTAAGCTTAGGTTCTGATTGGTGGAGGGAGGAATCATAGGATGGGATTATTTGACATGGTGATGATAAAAGATAACCATATCTCAGCTGCAGGAGGTATAGTAAATGCCATCAAATCTGTCGACGAATATCTAAAGCAAAAGAATCTCGAAATGGATGTTGAGGTAAATAAGCTTTCTTTCTAAAACCCTTTTTGTGGCTGCAAGTTACAAATGGAAACATGTTTTAATCAGTATCTATATCTCTTTCTACTTGAAGGTGGAGACGCGGACGCTTGAGGAAGTGAAGGAAGTGCTAGGTTATGTTTGTGGATCCAAGACTCGGTTGACTAGAATAATGCTGGATAATATGGTTGTGCCGTTAGATAATGGAGACATCGATGTCACAATGCTAAAAGATGCGGTAGAGCTAATCAACGGGAGATTCGAGACAGAGGTATGTCTGTGTGTTAGAAAGCAAGAAAGATGACACATTTCTTAGTGAAACACCTTTGATGGAAGACTCTACTCTGATTTCATGGTGCAGGCTTCGGGGAATGTTACCCTTGAGACAGTACACAAGATCGGACAGAGTGGTGTTACATTCATTAGCAGGTAAGAATTCTTTCTTCAAACCGGTTTTATATACGTATTTTGAACTTTGGTCTAGTCGAAAACTGAAAGAATATATGAATCCAGCGGAGCTCTGACGCATTCCGTGAAAGCACTAGACATATCTCTGAAGATCGATACAGAGTTGGCTCTTGAGGTGGGTAGAAGGACAAAACGAGCATAAAAGAGCATATATGAGTTCCACGTATTTTTTTCTTTCTTTTATTCCCGGCAAACACAGTCAAAAATATAACCAATAAGGTGAGACAAACTTATAAAATTACTGTTTCTTGATGTAATAAATAAACTCTGAATACATATATATAGTGGAGACATGCATGGATGAATATTGAATAGCTTTCTCTCAAACGTTTTAGCGTTCTTTATGTACATAGAATTTGCAAGAAACGTTGGGAAGCACTCTTCTAATAGCGTATATATATTGATATGTTCAAGCGACGGTGATCTCGCTCCCTCCTTCTCTTTCCGCCATGAAACTCACTCGTTTCTGCAACATATCAATATCATCAATCAATCAACATTGTTGTATTCAGCAATTTATATAAACCTTTTTTTTTTTTTTCAAAAGAAAGAATCGAAATTTGTGTAATAGTTTTGTCTTATCTGGAAAGGTAACAACAACAGTGTATAAAAGTGTTAAAAATAGCATGCAAAATTTGACCCCAACAAAAATTTCTCAATCTACTCCGATTTTTCCGATTAAAAGTGCTAATTTTTTCAACACTTAAAACATTATTAAATTCAACGCGAGCTATATGCCACTTTAAGTTAGTTGCCATGTAATTACAAAATGTTTTTGCTTGTTATTACCAAAACAAAGAAATGGAGAAAATATAAAGGAACATACCAAACGGGATTTGACTTCTCTCGTGGTGGCGGCGGAGACAGAGGCCGCGGGCTCTTCTTCTGTATTGTGAGGCGGTTCCTGGTGGTTCTGTTTGGCCATAAAGAGAGCAGCTATCTTTTGGGTGGCTTCGGCCTCCGTGGCTCCTTCCTTAACGAGCCTTTCAAGCTCCGCCTTGGGAACTCTCACCTTCACCCTAACCGCACCTCCTTCTTCCTCTGACGTCGTCGTCGTCCATCCTCCTGCCGGTCTGAGTATGGAGAGATCTGAAGAGGATCTACGGGCAAGCATGAGGCTCTCAAGCCTCTCCTTCGCACTCACGTGGATTCCCGATCTTACCCTTCTCGGTGGACACTCTTTAACAGGCTCCACCACGAAATATAGCCGCTTCGCCTGCAACCTTTGCTTCGCCTGCACCCAAACATATGCATGGTTCGTATAAGTTAACAAGAAAGTACATCATACTATATATAGTAGTTTTGATATATAAAAATGATACCTCAAGTGGTTTGGATCGGGCACCGTAGTGCTTGACGGATTCGGAGTCTAACACAACGTGGCCGGGAAAGTCTTTCAAGACCTCCTCAGCCGTCACCGGAGTTCTCAGCTTAAAACTCTCACCGTCTATTTTCATGATTTTGGTCGTTTTCTTGCCGCCTAAACTGTTACCCATCTATGCACCCCTAAGATCAATTGCTCTCCCCACAACAAAACAAAACGGATAATAAACCTTAATACGGAACCTTGAAATGAGGGCAGTGAGACAACAACTCGGTTGGGGGGGTTTTAAATGATGGGGTTCGCAGACATGTGCAAATTGGGTGGTCGATTTATATAGTTGCAGATAGATACGTGGAAAAGCTGGTCCATTTTTTTAATGTCAAAATTAATGGACAATTTACCTTTGACTACGACGATACGATTTTTTACAAGCCTAGCTATTTAAAATGATTAGGTTATGCTTTTTATAACTATTTTGAATTCTCTTTTATTATATTGTAGTATAGTATACTACTATTCAACAAAAGATTGTACTTGTGTGAATCACCTGCAAACTATTAATTAATCTATTATAGCTTGTAGTGCCATGTTTATTTGAAGAGAAATTATTATTATTTAAAACAGAAGAAAAAATCGCCGTTTTCCTATTCAAACTTTTTTTTTTTCTTCCTATGCCAACGTTGAAGTTGTTGAATTTTTGTAAGAGTTAAGTAATTGACTCAGTTGATGAAGGTATAAATGTCACCATGAAACCCCAAAACTGTTATAGAAAGACAGGCTATATATGTTAATTGAGGGTCCCTTGTGATACTATTTAAAATTGAAAATAATTAGTGAGAAAAGTGCTAACTTTTGGGGAAATGGATTCTAGGTTGAAAAAAACAGGACTCTGTAAGCAATTTTCAACTTGAGTGAGTTAAATAGTAGATGAAAACAAATTCTTTCGACAAGGCGTTAGACACTTCAACACCTCAAGGGGAAAGGCGATAGTTAATCCTAGCTCCCGCCCTTGCTGTTCTCGGCGGCGACACATTCCTCCTTCCGCGCAATGACAAAGAAACGTCGTTTCCCTGCAAAACCTCTACCGAAGCCTCCTTCCTCCCGCCTCCTCCTCCCGCGACCGCAGGTTCCATCGGTCTGTCAGTCTGTGCCCCGACGCTGAAGGAACCGCCAGCTCCCACAGTTTCGTCCCAAACTTCTCCGGTTTCCGAGGATAGCTCTGCCTCTGGAGTTGCTATCCCGGCCTCTAAGGCGAAATCAGATCCGCCTCCATTGGATTCAACATCTAAAACCCAGATCCTTGACTCAGTCTCGCTCCCTCAGGAGGACCAAGCCCAGTCCAAAGCTAGACCCCTCTGGGTCGATCTGTTAAAGGATCCCTCAGGTACGATGACAAAGAAAGGTGAGGTGTTCACACTTGAATCTGGTGAGTTGTGTGTCAAAATCCCAAATGAAGTTATCACCCGGAATCTTAAAAGATGGGAACTCTTCATCATTGGGCAATTCCATGGGAATCTCCCCCCAAGAGGAACACTCCATGTTATTCTCAACGGAATCTGGAGCAACCGCCTCCGGGACATTTCCTTATCGAGATTGGGACCGCGGACAGTTCTTATTCGCATTCCCAACTCCACCACTCGACAGAGAGTTCTAAACCAAGGTATGTGCCTTATCTAGGGTCAAACGATGTTCGTTGCTCCATGGGAACCCAGTCTAAACCCAGTTCTGCCGGAGCTCACCGAAGTTCTAGTGTGGCTCGAATTCAGGGGAGTCCCACCTCATTTCTTCTCAGAAGAAGGCTTTGAACACATCGCTGGAATGCTAGGTCAGCCGATTCGATGCCACCAATCAACCATCGACATGATGAACCTCGAGGTCGGTAAGGTCCTCACGGTTATAAACCCTCTAATCCCATTGCCAGAGTCAGTAAATGTCCAATTCTCTTCAGGTGAACTCCACAGAGTCTCAGTCTCATGCCCTTGGCTTCCTCCAATTTGTAAACATTGTCAGGAACTTGGTCACAGTATCAGACGATGCCCAACTGCTCCAATCACATGCTCTACCTGTAAGTCCTCTGCTCACTCTCCTGAATCCTGTCCTAAGCAAATGAAGGCAAAGGTTCCCGATCCCTCAGAGAAGAGGCCTGAAACTCCTCAAAGGGCAAACGTCACATGGAAAAGACCCAACAGGAAGAGATGCATCCTGTCCAAGAGTCTGATACCTCTGATTACTCGAGCAAGACTAAAAGATCCAGCAAAAAGGCAAAAAAGAAGAAGAAGGTGCCTTCAGAACCAATGCTTCAGGTAGTACTGAACGCACCCCCAAAGGGTACAGTCTCGGGTCCCTCCAGCTCTAAGAGGAACCCCACAAAGAAATCACTTGCTGATAGGCCCCCAAATGCTTCAGAGCCGAACTCCTCTTCTGATACTTCCCTCTCCGACAGCTCAGATAGTGATGCAGGGCGATGTGATGAGGATGACACTCCTTACTCCAAGGCTCTCTCCAAAAAAGATAGAAGGATCCTCAGGAACTCTTCGGGGAAGGGCTCCAAACCAAAAAATCAATAATTATGATACACTTTTTGTTGGAACGTTAGGGGAATTAATCAATCGGTTAAGCGTAGAAGCCTTAAGAAATGGCTCAAGCATAATAAGCCTGCTTTTGGTAGCATAATAGAGATGAAAGTGAAGCTGCGGAAATCTAAAAGATAATTTGACTCTATTTTTCCGAATTGGAATTTTGAAGGGAACTACGAATTTGCGGAGCTAGGAAGGATCTGGGTTGTTTGGGACCACAGAGTCAGGCTCTCTATACACTCCAAATCTGGACAAATGATCACCTGCATTGTACGCATGCCTAACTCCCCTAAAGAGGTGGTCTTCTCCTTCATCTATGCTGTAAATTGTAAGTATAGAAGGCACCAACTGTGGGATGAGATAGAGAAGCTAGCTATGGACCCTACTATTAACGGTAAACCTTGGGTTGCAATGGGAGATTTTAATCAAACTCTGAACCCTAGCGAGAGTTCTGCTGGCAGTACAAGGATCAACAAATGCATGGTGGATTTTCGACAATGCCTTCTGAATGTGGGGTTTTCCGACTTGTCTTATAGAGGAAACGACTTTATATGGTGGAACAATCAGGAGGCCAACCCGCTAGCCAAGAAATTAGACCGTATATTAATCAATGATAATTGGCTCATGGAGTTCCCCTTGGCGTACGCCTACTTCGGTGATCCGGAGATGTCGGACCATTGTCCATGCTGCCTAAGACTGGGTGCTGCTACCAGAACCAAAGGGCCTTTTATGGTGTCTCACTTCCTGTTCCAGCATGAGGAAATCCTCCCGCGGGTTTTTGAGTTCTGGAACAGCACCTTCATTGAAGGAACAAAAATGTTCAGATTCTCCAAGAAGCTCAAGCTCCTGAAAAGAGTTCTCAAAGACTTAAACAGAGAACACTACTCGGACCTTGAAAAGCGCTTCAAGGAAGCTCATTCTAAGCTGGCTGCCCATCAAGCAAGACTCTTAGCAAACCCTTCTCCACTTTTATCTAGATTGGAGAAGCAAGCTCAGAAGAAATGGCTTACACTGGCCTTAGCAGAAGAGAAATTTCTCCTCCAACGCTCTCGAGTTAAGTGGGCGACGAGTGGTGACTGCAACACAGCCTACTTCTTCAGAATGGTGAATAGTCGAAGAGGCATAAATCAAATCCACTACCTCGAGACAGACTCTGGTCAGCGTATAGAGGAAATTTAAGAGATTCAGGAACACTGCATCCGGTTTTACTCTGGAATGCTTGGAACTGCATCTCCCACTCTTTCTGAGGAAGAAGAGGTACAGATAAGATCTCTCTGGTCCTTTAAATGCGACCAGGCCGCAAAAGACTTTCTACAGGCCAGTGTAACTGATGCAGACATTAAAAGAGAAGCCTTTTCCCTTCCCAGGAGCAAATCCCCAGGACCAGACGGATACACAGGGGAATTCTTCAAAGCCACTTGGGACTTTATAGGTCCTGACCTTACAATGGCGGTTAAGGAATTCTTCTCCTCAAGCCGCATTCTCAAACAATGGAATGCCACAACGATCACTCTTATCCCAAAAAGACTTGGCGCAGATACAATTGGTGAGTTTAGACCGATCTCTTGCTGCAATGCGGTTTACAAAATAGTGTCGAAGATTCTGGCTTGGCGCCTCCAAGCTCTTCTCCCAGACATGATCATCAACTCTCAATCGGCTTTTGTTCAAGGTCAACTTCTGGTTGAGAATGTCTTACTCGCAACAGAGATGGTCCAAGGATCAAATCGTGACTCAATTTCCCCCCGAGGAATGCTCAAGGTCGACCTGCGGAAAGCTTTTGATACAGTAAGCTGGGACTTCCTTCGAGTTATACTTGAAACCGCAGATTTCCCCCCTGTGTTCCAGAAATGGCTCAAGAACTGCATCACAACAACCTCCTTCTCTATTAAGGTCAATGGTAGTCTATGCGGGTACTTCCAAGGCAAAAGAGGACTCAGACAGGGGGACCCCCTCTGGTACTTCCGAGAAAGCTCCGTAAATCTGATTATTCCCCTCTCACAGATAAGATCGCAGCAAGGTTTAACAGCTGGGCTGTAAGATGCTTATCCTTCTCAGGAAGATTACAACTAATCTCCTCTGTTATCTACGGGTTAGTTATATTTTGGATGTCAGCCTTCTGTTTCCCCAAAGGTTGTATTAAAGTCATTGAGAGGCTTTGCAATGGATTTCTATGGTCGGGGGATACAACAAGGCACACTCATGCAAAATTCGCTTGGGATAAGATCTGCTTGCCAAAAACAGAAGGAGGACTTGGTCTGCGGAATCTCCTCATGTGGAACAAAGCCCTTAACCTGAAATTAATATGGTTGCTCTTCACCAACAGTGGTTCTCTGTGGGTAGCATGCATGAAGGAACACCATCTCAAAAGATCAAACTACTGGAGTGCAGTTGCACATAGCAGCTCAAGTTGGATTTGGTGTTCACTCCTGAAGTTGAAACCTCTCGTCAAATCCCTTCTCAAATGTCAGGTTGGTGATGGTCTCTCTGAAAGTTTCTGGCATGATAACTGGTCACCCATGGGAGTGCTTAGTGATCGTATGGGCACAAACGGTCCGTTTCTTCTGGGCATTCCTACTAACGCAGTAGTGGCGGATGCTTGTACAAACCAGAGATGGAGACTTCCTTCCAATAGAACCAGGAACCTCTTGGTTGCTGCTCTGCGGAACGACCTCCTCACTGTGACCCCACCAAATGTTGCAAGAGGTAAAGACAACTACTACTGGACAGTGGGGGACGATACATCCACCACTTTCTCCACCTAGAAAACTTGGAATTTCATTAGACCGTCAGTTGAGCCTCAAGCTTGGGCCAAAGCAGTCTGGTTTAAAAGCTGTGTCCCTAAACACGCCTTAACCTTCTGGATTGCCAACTTAAACCGTCTTCCAGTGAAAGTAAGGCTCTTGAACTGGGGAATGAACATCTCACCTGTTTATCTCCTCTGCAACTCTGAAGCAGAAACCCGAGACCATTTATTCCTTCATTGCACCTTCTCTGAAATGGTCTGGTCACAAATCTTAATGCGGCTTGGCCAACATGTCAGTATCTTCGCCAATTGGTCTACAATGATCTCCTGGCTCCTATCTCGATCTCCAAACCTCTCCTCCACTCTTAAAGGTATAGCTGTTCAAGCCACTATCTATATGATATGGAAGGAAAGGAATACAAGGCTTCACGAAGGTTTACTTGCCACCCCCTTTGCTCTCTTCTCACAGATTGACCGCAGTATAAGATACACTCTCCTGGCTCGGCTTCACCGCAAAGGCTGCGCACGACTTTTATCCCAATGGTTCACCCATGGCTTCTAACTCCTAGCTTCGCGCACTTTCATTAGTTCCTATGGCTTTTTATTTTTTTTGGTCATAGCAGCCCTCTTTAAACTCCTAAGTTTTGTACTTAATCGCACTTTTTGGTAATATAAATTCACATTTTTATCAAAAAAAATAAATAAAATAAATAAAAAATAAAATTTCAACTTGACAACATCATGCGGATGCGTTACAACTCTTCTACTCTTGTGGACCATATACATCAATGCTTTGATTTGATTGATATTCGCATGCCTTATGCATACATGTTCAAAGCTTAATGGGTTGGTAATTTGCGATAATCATTGATCTTTTGCCTTTTATATATGTTTACTCGATCGATTGCGCTACTTTACGTTGATTACGGAAGACAAAAGGTGCATGCCAAAGAAAATTACATATTTCTCTCATTTACTATATACTATAGATGCACCTTTATTTAGTCGATGAAATCTGAAAGTGTAGTGTACTTGTCAGGTACAGGTACAGTCGTGTCTAAATTCTTAATTAATTATGATCCACTAACGAGATAGTTAAAAGGTAACATGCATATTGGTTGTGGACCTAACCGCAAGTGTCGACTGATACTACAAAGATGAGAAAAGAAAAGTCCGAAATGATGGTCTCCTTTGCAACTTGGAAAGCTCATTAAATACATAACAGCTGATACAAATATTTCCACATACTCCTATCTTTATCATATAAATTCTATATGTATATATAGAGGGTTTCCAAATATCATTAATCATCGATTATGAATTGAATAGTGTACAAATAATCACGAATTCATAATCGGGTTACACATATTTTTCCACATATACTCGTATCTTCATCATGGGGGTTTCCAAAAATCATTATTTTATCATCGATTATGATTTATGAGTTGATCAGTAGATTTTTTTTTTTCCTAAATCATCTTGCCAATTATCTGTACACTATTGAAAGTCAGTCAGCATTTATGTAGCTTGATTTAAAGAAAACAAAAATTAGGGCTACATTTTTGACGAAATCATAAGATTACCTGAACTTGTGATCACAATACAATAATAATATGTTTATATATGCAGTATAAACGCTCTATATACAAATACAATTAAACGTGGTTGTTTATAAATGCTGATAAGGAGAATCTAGAAGTAAGAAATGTTCAAAGAACGTGGCAAGACCATGAAGGTTATTATCCAAAAAAAAAAAAACATGAGGGTTAGTTACACAAGTACGTAACGTAATCACTGCGTGAGAAGCATATATGGGCCCTTAATATCGATATATATGTAACTTGTAAGCAAGCTCACGCAGGCATTCCCTGCGAAGTTGCCAACCTCGTCCACTAATAATGACTTAAAACATTTGAATCTTTCTTTATGGTCAATATCGGTCATCAGTAACTCTTAAAATTATACTTTTCGTCTGGAATGGATTTTTTGAGGTCTCGAAATACATTCAACAACAGAGGAGTAACATTATTATCAATACAATATTGGTTTATGTACGTATTAGTAATTTAATTAATAGTATAAAGATTATTTTATAATTTGCTGATATATGGATATCGTGGTTCAAATTAAACAGCTACATTAATTAATACACATTATTTACACGTGCATCATCCGGTATATATAAATATATATTTCGTAATTCGTAGTTGTTAGAAGCATAGATCATAATATCCTTTTGTCCGGACGATCTTTGATGATAGTTGTTAAAAGCATAGATCATCCATCTTGGACGTAACGTACGGAACAAAAATTTAACCATGGTTTCTATGAATCATACTACTTCCGCTCCTCGACTTTCGTAAGCACCTGAGCTTCACATGAACCGACATCACTCTTGCAACAAAGATGGATCTATTCCACGTAATTAACTAATTAAGAGACTAAGAGTAATCATCAAAAATAAGAATAACAACGTGTTGACCCGGAGTGTGTTTCCTTGATAAGCAATTATACCTATATATGTCGGATGTAGAGATTTCCTTATTGTTACAAACAAAAGACTAGCTAGAGATAGGTGAAAGACAGAACTAACTAACTCATATATCATTTCCTAGCTAGGCAGCTGCTAGTTGCTCTCCTAAAAGCAGCTGTTGTTACGGAAAATGCACATTTTGAGCTTTGCACGTTAAAAATGATCGATTTTGATGGTCATTTGTCTAAATTAGAGGGCTCTCTTGCTTTAAACGTGACCATGCATTCATTTAGACCAGGTGAAGAGAAGCGAACTAGTTAGCAGATGGTAGGGCCACTAAAAATTATTCTTACATTTTTAGAATGATCAAATACAACATGAAAGAACAAACCATGAAGAATATATAAGTGAACCATTGGACAACCTGAAAAAGATGGATTGCTACTAAACCAGTTGTATGACAAAGAAAGAAAACGACGACTTATACATCAATTTGTGTGAATTGTTTATGGAAGACTCTTTATCTCAATATATGGTTTACCCATTTCATAGTTTGTTTTAGTTTCAATTTGGCATTTTAATTCTCTTTTAGCCGTAGAAGCTCGTTGCCCCCTAAAGCTTTTATAGTTAATTTGGTTCCATTTTGGTAATACAACTTCACATTGTATTTTTTTTTAAAAAAAAAAAAAAGAGAAGAAGCTGAAACACCTAGAAAACGGTTCAAAGTTTAGTGGGGGAAAAGAAATATATATGATTGTTGGTGTTGGGTTTCGCCAGATATGGGCCCAAGAGATAAAGCCCATTAAAGAAAAGGCTATAAGGAATTCGAGGTGGGCCAGCGAGAAGCCCAGTAAGAACACGTCGGTTGAAAAGGGTTCCGAGTCAAACGAAGAGGAGGAGTTCAGAGTGGTTGAGAAGATCTTGGAGCGATGAGGCAAGATTCGAGGAGGAAATCCAGGGCGTCGTTCAACAATTCTCCTTGGCTTTATAATCAGCGTATCTAGTTAGAAAGGGACCATCTTCTTGTAACTCGAATATCCACTAACAAATAGAGAAAGCAGATCCAGTTCGTCATTCTTGTTATTATATCGATTTTAACCGGAAGCCTGCCCCAAGATCCCTCTTAATTCAATTGAAATATTAAATTGTTGTTTTTTCGGTCAACAATTTGGCGCCGCCTGTTGGGACATAGGTCTTTCTATTCTCAAAAACCAATCACCCCAAACAGATTAAGACGAAATGGATCCGTCTAATGCAGCCATCCCAGAAATCATTCTTGATCACACTCGAGCGACATCTCCCTACGACCATAATGCGACTGGCGACAACTCGCCGTCGCCGGTACACCTTGGGACCATTGCTAGCAACCCCCAAACTTTCAGGGAGCGATCCCAAACCCGATCCGAGCTCGAGCACCCCAGCTCAGCTAGAGATGGAACTGTCCATAGAGCAACCGTTGTCCAAACGACCGACCAAGGCTCCTCCGGCGGTTCAAATACCGTCCGCCAAGAACCTGTTTCCATCTAGGGTCCCAGCAGTTCTTCCCAAGGGAGATCCTCCGTGATCGCGCCTATAGGCCCCGCACTTCCCTCGGGAAACAAGAACCAATCCCGAGTATGGACCCGCCCTAAAACCAATGGGACGAGCAGAATCGGGCAGACCACGGCACCAACGTCGGTGGTAGCAGCCCCCGGCACGACCGATCTCGCCAAAATACAAGGGATGTTTGCCGTCCTAATCGACAAAACCCAAAGTTAGGATGCAACAAACCGAGCTCTGATGAGAAGAATCGAGTGGCATGAGCAAGAGTTCGCGCTCCGAGGGAACACCGAAGCGTCCTAGGGGACACCGAAGCATCCTAGGGGAGTATGCGCCAACCCGGCGTCACCCCGATGGATCCTTCGGCAGAAACATTGCCTCGGACTCGTCTAGACTTCATGTCGGTCCAGGTCACGCCATCTGGGATCAGAGCGCTACCAGTGTTCTCATCCTCGGTCCAGCTCAACGCTCCTGACACCGCCGGATACAGCGACAACGCGAGCACACGACCCGTTCACCCCCTTTGGCGGGGTACGATAGTTCTCAACCGCCAGGGCTTGACGCCTTCGGCGCGCCCAGGAACCCTCTGATTGAGACTAATCCATCGCTCGCAGGGGACCTTCTGGTAGGAACGAACCCTTTTGCAGCAAACAGCATTCGCCTCCCGGCCCCCGGGGGAACATGCGGTAAGCGCCCGCTTCCTCGCGGATTACATGAATAAGGCAAGCGCGGAAATGGCCCAGATCCGTTCGAGGGTCCATCTAGCCACTAGCGCAGCCTCGAACATAGACCGTGTTATTGCAGAAACAAGACAAACACCATTCACCGATCGGATAGCAAAAGTCCGCCTAAGGGACGTCGACAAGCTTCGCCTACCCGAAAACGCGGGCGCGTCTGATCTAGGAGCACATCTCTGTTCATTAAGATTGGCAATAACTACGGTATACCTCACCGACGATGAATGCAAGGACGGTTATTGCCGTTATTTCGCTGAGACTCTCGTCGGACCCGCTCTAGAATGGTTCGCTAGCCTCGAATCCAACTCCATTGATAGTTTTGACCAGCTCGCAGCAGCATTCCTAAAACAGTACTCGGTCTTCTTCCAGGCCAAGGTAACGGAGTCGGACCTGTGGCTTTTGGTCCAGGGAAAGGACGAACCGCTCCGCGAGTACGTCGCTCGGTTTAGGGTAACCAAGGCCAGAATAGCCAATCTTAATGACGAGGTCGCCCTAGCAGCCCTCCGGCACGGCCTATGGTATACTTCAAAGTTCCAAGAAGAAATCACGGTTCGACAACCCCCGTCCCTCGACGACGCACTCCACAGATCCATCTTCTTCGCCAGAGCCGAGGAGGAACAAGCCACCATGGCCAAACTCCACAAGTCGGCAAAGGCGCCCTTCGTTCCTCCCAAAAGAAACTTTTGGAAGGAATCCACCGAACCTAACCTTCACGCCTTTTCGGTCGATTCAGGACCCTAGGCTAAAGATCAAAATTTTGACCCCAAAAAGTTCTGTAAGTTCCATAAGGTGCGAGGCCATTACACTGACGAATGCAGAAGTGTGGGACGCCTCCTCGCAAAGAAACATGAGGCGGGAGAGTTCGGGGATATCGACCTCGAAAAAGAGGGTGAAAAAGCTAGAGAGGGAAATGCAACCGCAAAAGACTCCGCCCCAAAGTGCGAGAGAACCGACGAGGCTGAAGGATCTTCCTCCCCTCCAGCCCCAAAAAAGCGTATTGACCTAGTGTTCAAGGGACTCACCCTGTGTCCTGTGTCGGAGCTCTCCGACTTCGATCTTTACCCCACCTCCAGCACCTCGCAAAGTTGCGAGCTGTCGACTTCGAATCTCGCAATGCTTCAAAATTTCCAGTTCGGAGCACAGGGTCGACTACATCTCGGGAGGGTCTTTCTTGTGTCGCGACTCTGTCAACTCGATCAAAGCATACCAACAGAGAGTCGAGACCTATCATCGAGAGCAAAAACCCCGCTCGAATCTGACCATGAAATCACGTTCTGGGAAACCGCACGACGAAGCTTTAGTCGTGTGCCTCGATGTCGGAGGATGCGAGCTTTCAAGAATAATGATCGATACCGGGAGCTCAGTTGACCTCTTGTTTTATGATGCTTTCAAACGGATGGGTTACCCCGACTCCGAACTAAAGGGAGCCAAATCCCATTAACAGGATTTGCCGGCGACATAACCCTTGCCAAAGGGACTGTCCAGCTAATAGTTGAAGCTCGGGGGTTGAGACGTTTGGTCGACTTCGTCGTCGTCAACCGACCAGTGCCCTTAAATGCTATCCTTGACATACCGTGGCTGCATGGGATGAAAACAATCCCATCGACATACCATTAGTGCGTCAAGTTCCCGTCTTGCAATGGAATCATGACCATTTATGGCAGCCAACGCACATCCAAAAATGCTACATGGGCGGTTACGACTTAATTAAAAGGTCTGCCAAATAGCAATTAATGATTAAGGACGAGCTCGTCAGATTCCTAGAGCAGAACCGCGACACCTTCGCCTGGTCCTGTGCAGACATGAAAGGTATTGCCATCAGCGTTACGTCACACCAGCTCAACGTCGCCCCTACCTTCAAACGAGTAAAACAGAAACGTCGCAAGGTCGATCCTGAAAGGGCAAAGGCGATGAACGACGAAGTGGATCGTCTACTAAAAATAGGATCAATCCGGGAAGTCCAATATGCCGAGTGGCTCGCCAACCCCGTTGTGGTTAAAAAGAAAAACGGGAAATGACGAATATGTATTGACTTCAAAGACCTCAATAAGGCATGCCCAAAGGACAACTACCCCCTCCCGCATATCGATCGACTCGTTGAGGCCACCGCAGGGCACGAGACCTTGTCCTTCATGGACGCCTTCTCAGACCGAGGCACTTACTGTTATAAAGTAATGCCTTTTGGGTTAAAAAACGCAGGTGCAACCTACCAGCGGTTGATCAATAAAAATTTTGCCGATCACTTCGGAAAAACAATGGAAGTCTACAACGACGAAATGCTCGTCAAGTCGACGCGCAAGCAAGACCACGTGTCTCAACTCATGGAATGATTCAAGATCCTGAACCAGTACGGGATGAAGTTGAATCCCACTATGTGCACGTTCGGCGTCGCATCCGACGAATTTCTAGGGTACTTGGTCACCGAACGGGGGATCGAGGCGAATCCCAAGCAAATTGCTACTTTTCTCGAAATGTCGTCCCCAAAAAATACTCGTGAAGTTCAGAGGCTAACGGGAGAATAGCCGCATTGAATCGCTTCATCGCCCGATCTACCGATCGCTGACTTCCGTTTTACCAGATGTTGAAGGGCAACCGAAAGTTTGATTGGGACAACAAATGCGAGGAAGCATTCCGAGAGCTAAAAAGGTACCTTACCAAGCCCCCGTCCTCTCCAAACCTGAGGATGGAGAGCACGTCTTCCTCTATGTCAATGTATCCACCGCCGCGGTCAGCGGGGTACTAATGTGAGAACACGACGGGGGACAAAAACCTATTTATTACGTCACCAAAACCTTGGTCGATGCCGAAACACGGTATTCCCCAATGGAAAAATAGGCCCTAGCGGTCCTGATGTCCGCTCGAAAATTACGCTCCTACTTCCAGTCTCACACGATCGTGGTGATGACATCCCAGCCAATCCGGACAATTCTCCACGGTCCCAGCCAATCCGGTAGACTAGCCAAATGGGCAATTGAACTAAGCGAGTACGATATTGAGTACCGGCCCCAGACGTGCGCTAAGGCACATGTACTCGTAGATTTCGTGATCGAGCTCACCACAAATAACAACCATACCGACAATCATCCCCAAAAATGGTCGCTAAACGCGGACGGGGCATCGTTTAGACAAGGGTGTGGGGTCGGAGTTCAACTCATCTCCCCCACCAACGAGATCATGGAACAATCCTTCCGGCTTGGGTTCACAGCCTCGAACAACGAGGTAAAATACAAAGCCTTAATAGCCGGGCTCCGGTTGGCACTAGGTTTGGGAGCTAAGGAGCTCACCGCCTACAACGACTCGCAACTCATCACCAGCCAGTTCAACGGTAGCTACGAGGCAAACAATGAACGAATGGACGCGTACCTCCAAGTCGTCCGCTCCTTAACCAAGCAGTTCACCTCGTTTGAGCTCACCAAAATTCCCCAAGGAGAGAACTCCGCAGCCGACGCCCTTGTAGCGCTTGCCTCTACCTCAGACCCATCCGTCAGATGGATTATACCCGTAGAAAGTATAGACGAGCCCAGCATTTCCATCCCCATCAAAGCCCTCGGGGTCAATCAGATCGGGGAAGGAAATCGCCCCAACATGGCAGAATCCAAGCAAGGACCTGACCTAGACGACGAACTCTTGGCAGAGCACGACTCAGAGGACGAACGTGATGAAGAACCCAAGACGGATTAGCGAATCTCAATACGCGAATACATCACGAACGGAACCACCCCCGAAGACCGGTGGCAAGCGCGCAAGCTCAAGGCGCATAGCGCTAGGTTCTGCCAAATCGGCAGAGAACTATACAAGCGATGCTCTTCAGGGCCATACCTCAGATGCGTTCACGGGGAAGAAATTCAGAACATTATGATCGAGGCCCACGAAGGACCTTGCGACAGGTGTCAACATCATGCGCCCATGATAAATCAGCCCACAGAGTTGATGAGCTCGGTCTCCGCTCTTTATCCATTCATGCGATGGTCGATGGATGCCATCGGTCCTCTCGAGCAGTTGGACAGGCGACGCGTGACTAACCTACTGGTCGTCAACGATTATTTTACTAACTGGATCGAAGCCGAGTCCTACCAGTCTATCGCTGGAGAACACGTAAAGGATTTCCTGTGTAAAAACGTGGTGTGCTGTCACGGTATCCCTTACGAAATCATAACAGATAATGGTACCAATCTAATGTCCTCCGCGGTATAGAAGTTTTGAGACGTTTGGGGTATACGCCTAACCCCATCCACACCTCGATACTCCCAAGGCAACGGGCGAGCCGAGGCAGCCAATAAGTTAATCCTGCACGGCCTCAAACGACGCTTGGGGGCCGCCAAGTCCGGCTGGGATGCCCAACTTCCTGGTGTCTTGTGGGCCACCTGAACCACCCCGCATGGTAGCACCGGCAAAACTGCTTTCTCTCTGGCATACGAGATTGAAGCCGTAGTATCGGCGGAAATATCTGTGGGGAGTATCCATCGAGTTGTCTGCCCTATAAACGAGAGCGCGAATAACAAGGCCTTGTGTGACAACCTCGACGTCATTGACGAGAGGAGAGAACAAGCGTTAGTACGCGCTCAAAATTACCAAAACGCCATAGCTCACTTTTACAATTCTAAGGTCAGACCACGGAGCTTCGTCGTAGGAGACAGAGTGCTCCGTAGAGTATTCAACCAAAAAAGGAGAAAAATGTCGGGAAGATGGGAACTAAGTGGGAAGGACCCTACCGGATCATCGAAGTTATCCGCAATGGTGTATACCGTCTTGAGGACGAGAGCAATGGCAAACCCGAGCTGTGGCCTTGGAATGTCATGAACCTAAAGAAGTACTTTCACTAAGTACCATCAATAACCGAAACTACGATCTGACTTGATCCCCTTAAAGGGTACGTAGGCAGCTCAGCTCCGCGAGCTCAGCCACCTCACTAATTTCTCCACCTTATGTCGAAATTTCCTTACCAACGAGATCGCCCCTCTCAAATCTACTCGATAAGTAACAACAACATCGACAAAACAAAAAAAGAAGCCTCTCACTATGTAATCTCGATTCCGAGTATCCCTCATAGCGACCCCCTGAGGTCCCAACGGGAAGCCACAAGGCGACCCCATGCAAGTCTCTTAAAACCTTGCTACTCGAACACCTACACACGACACGGTCAAACAATATGCACCCTAAAAAAGGAAAGGGAAAAGAAAACCCCATGAGCTCAAATCCGGCGAACTCGAGTTCGTGACAGCGAATTCACACAAAACAAACACTGGGACTTTTCTCTTCTAAATAAAAAAGAGAAACTAGGTAACGTAACTAAAAAGAACGCAATCAAAAGGGGAAAAAATGATTCAAGGATTTAAAATCCTTCCCATGCAAAACAAATCTCGGATAATAACCCTCCCGGGCAAACCCAACAAAGTCTGAAAAGAAAGGAAAGTAAAACAGGAACAACAAAAGAACAGGGCATCAGCTTCAGCCCTCGAGTCCGTCAACCCACCAGCATTGCTTCCATGCTCATCCAGACCACGCTGGACTCCGGTTCCAGCGTCGACCTCCATTGGGGCAACCTAGTCCTCCAAAATCTGGGGAAGGTCAAGCTTGCTCACCGAGAAGTGCGACACCACAAGGGAGTCGGATCGAACAGCGAGAGCCGCCTTCTGAGCCCCCAAAATCCGCAGCTCTTCCTCCATTGTGGTATTATCTTCTCTGATCTGCTGTACCAGAAGGAGGTTGGACTCGATTTCCGCCAGATCACCGTCCACGCGGACTTCTCCTTCTTCCTTTCCTACTTGATCTTTATGGAGTTCAGGATCACCCGGTAGTCCTAAGTCAGCTTGGCCCTGGCATCTTGAACCGCCTGTCGAATCGCCTCGGCATGTCGCTGTTTGGCCCCTGCGGCTTTACCTTTAACCACCGGTTTTCTTTTAACAACAGTTCACGATCCCGACGGCTTTGGCCTGAACAGCCTTGGCCGAAGCAAGGTCAGCCTCAGCCACGACCAGCTTCTCTTGAGCAGCCTTTAAGTAGGCGACTTCCCGTTCCAAGGAGGCAGCTTTTCCATCGGCGACCGCCTCTCTCTCCTGAGCAGCCTTCACGGCTGTTTTCAGCTCGTGAACCACCCGCGTAGTGTTCTCCAGCTCAGCGATCTGAGGAACATCCTTCAGCCTCCGCTCATAAAGGGCCACTAATTTGTTGCTGGCGGCTACAGCCTGTAATGCGTCAAGGTCCTGCGGTGGCTTGCAGGGCGACTTCCTCGGCTCTCGCGTCCCTTGTCATCACCAGCTCGTGGAGCATCAGTGCGAGCTCTTTTTAGAAGCAGGGAAGGCTCACTGTGGGTGGACTACGAGCTGACCAGCATTACCTCTCGAGCTGGGCCCGAAGGCTCGGCTGAGGTCATGAGAGTCTGGTTCACTTCTTCACTCTCGGCCCGAGCAGGGTCGGGTTGAACGGCTCAGAGGGCAGAAGCCAACGCGACATCTACGTCACCAGCGCGAACTTGGTGTGAAGGCTAAGACTGTTCTCGAAGCTCGCTGAGCGTTGGTTTCCTAGTCATGATGAGTGGTACATAGGTCGACGATGAACTAGAAGATCGTAGTGGGACAGGAGTGTCTGTTCAAAAACCATAAGGTTGCGAGTTAGTACCGCATGAAATTGCAAAACTTGCCTAAAAGCTAAACTAATAAAATTTATGGAAAAACTCCTTTACCTGGACGAGCAGGAGACCGTGCAGCAGCGTCGACCCTTGACTGTTCAGCGGGGATCAGTGGGTTTGGAATACCGACGGGGACAACCTCGGGTGGGACTAAGGCCGGAGCGATCGGGGCGTTAAGCGCTGTGATGATGTGAGCTTGCGTGAACGAACTCCACCTGACTTCTCCTCCCTGTAGCTTGTCCACTAGTGCTTGCGTTGACAGAGTGTTCGGATGGTCGCCAGAATCTGCGAAAATAGGATTCGGCTCAGTATCATGGATTTACAATTAAAAAAAAAAATGAACTATTTATAGGATCTACAAAGGGTCAGGGGTCATCCTGACCCACGCAAACGGCCCACTGGGTCGGGAGACGAGAGAACTTGAACCGTCCCACCGAGGCGGGAGTGACACATAAATAGAAATATTTCTCTTGCCACCTATCATCCTTTCCAGGGATTGCCTGGGTTATCTCTCGGTTCTGACGTCGGGACATGTAGAATGTTCCCTGGAATCCCGAGTTATGTTTAATCTGGCACAACTGCAGAATGTCGTCAACCCCCAAATCAAGTCCTACCTCGCGTCCCCGTACGTAAAGGCCAATGACATGTCGAACGAAGTTCAGACACATCTGGGGGAACGACATCCGGAGCCGCTGAAAGATCAGCATAACGATCTCCAAGATAGGAAAGATGAGCCTGCATCGCTCGAAATACGTGATGTAGGCATAGCAAAAACCGTCGGGAACGGTTTCAGGCGAGAACGAGTCCCCGGGAGAGAGCGTCATCTTGACATCGGGAGGAACGCCATGCTTCTGGCGGAGCTCCGTGAGATGTTTCTCGGTGGTGATTGGAGGTGTGTGGTTACCCCAGAGCTCGAGTTGACGCATAGTTTTAAAGGATCGACTTTGAAATCGGCTAAACACGATGGGAAAGATCTTACGATTCAAGGAAAAAAAAAAAGAAAAGGAAGCAAGGGCAGAAGAGAGAGCGAAACCCTAAAACAGTTAAAAGCGAAGGGGAAGAAAGAAATATTACCTTGAAGTAGTGGATGAGTGTGCAGTTATGACGAGACGTGTGACTAATGACTTATAAGTCATAATTGCTTCGGTTTTTGTAATCCCACAAATCTCTCCTTCTCTGATCCTTACCGTTCAGCAAATCTATCTCTTCTCGATGTTGGCCGTTGGGGCGATTCGTATCTACCGTCGGATCTTAAGAGAGAGAAAAGTAATCATCACAGATCTCGGGAATCAGGATTTGGCGTGTCCGCCTCGAAGCAGATCGCGAAACCGAAACGTCGGGAGATTCCCCGAATATTCGCCTTTAACTTGAACATTAAGTTAAAAGGCTGGGGGGCAATTGTTGGTGTTGGGTTTCGCCAGATATGGGCCCAAGAGATAAAGCCCATTAAAGAAGAGGCTGTTAGGAATTCGAGGTGGGCCAGCGAGAATCCCAGTAAGAGTACGTCGTTTGAAAAGGGTTCCGAGTCAAACGAAGAGGAGGAGCTTGGAGTGGTTGAGAATATATTGGAGCGATGAGGCAAGATTTGAGGAGGAAATCCAGGGCGTCGCTCAACAATTCTCCTTCGCTTTATAATCAGCGTATCTAGTTAGAAAGGGACCATCTTCTTGTAACTCGAATATCCACCAACAAATAGAGAAAGCAAATCTAGTTCGTCATTCTTGTTATTATATCGATTTTAACCGGAAGCTTGCCCCAAGATCCCTCTTAATTCAATTGAAATATTAAATTGTTGTTTTTCCGGTGAACAATGATGCACTCACACAGGAATTAAAAATTAAAGGCCACAAAAATTCACATACATAACCGAAAAATGTTAACCCGGATCAAACAACCCGGTACAACTCAACTGAGTCAACATTAGAAATGTTGATCATAGAGAGGGAGAGAGATGGATGAGTCAACGAAATAACCGAAAAGGCTGTTAGACGCTGTTACCTGGAGCCCCGACAGCAAACGGTAATGTTATTAGGGATGTCATATGCTTATATTAAAGCATACTAATCTGGTAGTGCGGTACTTACTAAACGGGTAATGCTAACATGATGGTTGCCACTTTGCGTCATTGTATACGAAGTTGACAAGCCAGCTTCTGAGTCGCATAGCTGTAAGAAAAATGTGTCTGATGTCAGTCAGGCAAGAAATGTGTCTGATGAGTGTTTGCTGTTATTTTCTCTCGTTTCAACTGAAAAACTAGTGTACTAATTATGTGATAATGATAACTTTATGGTTTTGTGAATGAACTCTTCAGAAGAGTTCTTAAAGCCTAGCTCGATTTTTTTTTTCAATTTTCTCAACTTGTTGCTAGAATAATGAGACATCATGATCGTCTGGGTGTTCTTCCAAACCATAGTACCCTCGATTAATATTCACTGTGTCCAAATTGAGTGTCAAGACTCAAGAATCAAAATATACAAGTATAAAGTATCATCTCTTAATACAATCCAAAATCATAACCATCCTCTTCCTCTTCTTCCACTTCGTCTTCATAGAATTTCTCATCTGTGTTCATCTCGTATGGTGCTGCGTCATCTTCTTCATCTTCATCTTCATCTTCAACAGTCTCATGCTCTTCCTTGTTCTTCTCTGTAACTGTCTCGGTTTTCGATTTCTTCTGTGACTTCTCAGCTGGCTGAAAGAAGAAACAAGAACAAAATTGTATGTATAGACCTGGAAGTGATGACAAGTAAGGAAACAAGAATAAACTTACGCAATTAGTATCAAAGAGCTCGTCCAAAGCATCGTAGTTGATTAACCCACTGAGTCTCTGTACAAGACTCAAAATCAGAAACACAAGAAAACTCCAAACGGTTTCTATCGAAAGCTATATATCTTTTTGACAAAAGATATAACTAGATATTTTACCTTCCTCTCAAGTGTTCGTCGAACTGCTTCCCCGACTGTAGCTGGTGGAGGCGCGTTCTTTGCTTCCTCAGCACGTTTTTCTCGCTTTTCCTTTCTAGATTTCGCCACGGCTGCTTTAGAAGCTTCGACAAGGCTCCCCGGGTTTAAAGCCTTCAGGGCTGCTTCCTTTGCTGCTTGCTCCTACCAAAACAGTATAAAATTCTTCTCAGAGTGTCTGAATCCAAGAGAAGATAAATATAGCCTATATAATATATAACAACCACCTTAAGATAGTCTCTGTTTTCTAGATTCCAGCCCATCGTCTTCAGCTGCGTTTCTTTCTCATCAAGAAGAATGTCATCCACCTGGTAAGTATTATGACCAACGAATCAAATGTTAATAAGTTGAAACTCTAAGTACTAAGGAGGGTAAAAGACTGCTCCATTTCATGTCGACATAATTAGCATCTAATACAAGACAAGACAAGACAAGAAAGCAAAACCATTGCCAACCTCAGAATCATCGGCGTCAGAAAGGTTGCCTGATTCATCCGACTCCCCATCTATTTCTCCTTCTCCTTTCTCTGGACAATGCACGCACACAAAGAGCTCAAAACGATAGCTAGCAAAAAAACATTAATCTGCTGATTATTAGACATCATGCAAGTACACTACTCACCCTGACATTGTTTTTCCCTTTTGCTTACATTTACTTGCTCATAGCTACCAATTCCTCCCACGTTTTCTTCTCTAGCTGCTTTTTCCATTCTCTCCTTCTCTGCTCGCTGGAAAGCAGGAGGATCCGACCCACCAACAACTCCACCAGAAATTTTAATGAACTGCCGGAAAAATTATTTCTGATTGTGAACTCTCGATCGGAGCCATTAATTTGTCGCCAGTTTCATAACCATAAAATAAAAATTGGAAAAAGACAAGTCCGGAGACTTACATCATCGTGACAGTCCTTACATAATCCATAACCAAAAGGTTTTAAATCCTTATGTTTACAGTTCACTACTCCTTCGTCAGAATTTGGTCTTCGGGTATAAGTTTTTTTACGCAATATGTTTTCGCTTTTATCAAGCTCATCAACCTAGACAAGCATGTACAAACAATTGAAAAAGTATCAGCATAAAATCAACAAGTAATTATATGAGGCAAAAAAAACTTTTTTGACAACATCTAATATATTAGCGTATAACTCTACAACTAGAAACGATTTGAACATAATCCTGCAACTCACAGTTAAATTTGCAGCCTCGGTATTAGCAAACTCATTCAATCTTTTGGTTATTGTTGCTTCACACATATGCACCGTTTTTGCCTGAAATTTTTTTAGAAAACACACATCAAATCCGAAACATCTCCTTGCTCTCTCATCTTCATAACAATACAATATTATTTACAATGATCATATTCTTACAATATCTGCCCTAGAGCACGTGATACCATGAGAAAGTGCAGCTATGTAAATTGCTGCTCCACATATTCCACTTGGTTTCCGGCCGGTCTGCAAAGCCAATAAATAGATGGCCAACATTAACACAAGCCATAATAATAAATAACTCTTAAGACAAAAGAACATGTAGGAAACTATCCTTGTAACTATAAATAAAATCGCACCTGCATCCAATCTCTCTTCATACTAGATATAATGCTTGTAACCGTTTTCAAGAAATTTTTTGGAATATTGTTTGCACCTTTCAATAAGCCTGCAAGTGTATAATGAAACAAGGATTTGATATAACTGTTTGTATTTGGACTGATATGTTCACACACACCAACTAAAATATATATATATATATATAAAATAGAATGTTGTGCATCATCAACCCGATAGATAAAGAAAAAGAATGGGAGCCAAAAGGACGACATACGTACTGTTTACGAATCGAGGAATGTAGATTGAAGGATCAACAAGCTCCTCATAGTTCCTGTTTTCCACAAGGTACAGCAATTCGCAGAGTTGCAAGTAGACAGAACCTAACTCGTAACTAGACATGAAACCAAATTAATATATACCAGCATTACTCGACGACTCTGCATGCAGTAGTCTTAACAGGCTGTATCAAATAAAGAGAAAAGTAGTATGCGAATGAAAACAACTCATCTTACACGCTAACTCGAAGGTAGCTTGAAAAATCAATAAGAAGTAACGGAATTTTCTCTGTCCTACCAAGTAAAAGAAAGCATTTTGGTTAACATATATACAGCGAAATAACGCATCACCCGTAACATCATAACTCATCAGAATGATATATAACGAGGGAAAGAAATCTGTAAGTAGGATTTTACTAAGATTCTAACCTGCAAGTCCTGCAAGTCAAGTAGAGACAGGAAGACTGTACAAGTTCAGTTCTGCGCCCTTTAGTGAAGTTTTGGTGAAGTGCCATCTTCAGAAGATAAATACAAAGTTAGACGAACGCGACCGTGTAAGAATTGACTAATAAATAATATTCAGAGGATATGTAAAAAACCTAAACATACTTCAAAGAATTTGGCAGCCGTCTCAATCAAATAATCTTTTTCATCACCAATTCCCAAGGCATCTTTCAAATTCCTTAACTCATCTTTAGCTGCCAAAACAACAAAAAAAAAGGTAAGCATGTCTCTCTCTCTCTCTCTGTCAGAGCAAAACACTAAGGATCAAATTTGGCACAAAGGTAATTAAAGAGTCTAACAATGACAGTCGCATGGCCTCAAGATGTGAAATACAAGTACAGAATAAGGAGTTAGGAGGCTAAAAGATGAGCCAGCAGTGAATGTGTGCAAGTGGTAAAGATCAAAGTCAAACCGAACATAAACGAAAGCTGAAGACTAGCTAGATCATGTATCAGGGGGCCAGGCCAGCAGTGAACAGAAGAAAGTGTTATTATACCTATTCTCAATCTCCTTTCACGTGAGATTGAAATCCCACTCTGAACACTCCTCACAATGTTACCAGACGCTTGGCTCTGCAGACACAGAAATAAATAATTTCAAACCACTAGCTAGAGAGAGAAGAACATCATCATCTTTATATCTTAGAAGAGATTTGGCAAATAATAATAATAGGAAGCTTTGCGTAGATAGATAGACCTGTCCAGCCGCATTCTTAACGAATGTAACATCAGTAGAAAAATTGAAGTTTTCCAATATCCTCCCACATAAATCACATGCCCTACCAAAAGCAAAAGCTCATCATAACTCGGAGCTATAGAAACCGCAAGTTTTAAAAAATCCGAAACTCTACTTACAAACCACCGTCGAAGGGGCGGATTCCGGGAACATTCTTCGCACAATGGTTACACCACACCATGGCTGCCCCTCCTCTAAACCTCAAAATACAAACAAGAGAGATTTGAAACAAGAGAGATTTCATTGTTAGAAAAAGCTCGCGAGGAAGTGTAAATGGTATATTCATTCGTGTATGAAAAGAAAAACTCAAATACCCGTGCTAGTTGTGACGGCGACGGCGACGTCGGCGGAGGCTGAAGAAGGCAGAAAGCTGAGAGATTTGCGATCGAGCTCGGGTCTAAAGTGTAACGCAAAAGTTCGCCTAGGATGTTTAAATGGGCCAGAATTTCGCAGGCCTGTCTTATAAAAATTAGCTTGACCCTTTATAATCCCAAGTCCCAACCGTTCGATTCTTTTTCAAACCTTTTTTTTTTCTTCTTATGCCAAGTTGTTAAATTTTTGTTAGAATTAAAGTAAATTTGACTCAGTTAATGAAGGTATAAATGTCACCATAAAACCCCAAAATTGTTATAGAAAGACACCTATGTGTTAATTGAGGGTCCCTTTATATATACTATCTCAATTGAAAATAATTAGTGACAAAAGTGCTAACTTTTTGGGAAATGGATTCTACATAGGTTGAAGAAAACAGGACGGTGTAAGCAATTTTCAACTTGACAACATCATGCGGATGCGTTACAACTCTTCTACTCTCGTGGATCATATACCGAGAGTAACCAGCCATTGTACTCCCAGAACTAGATCATAACATGAGAGAGAAAACGCTCTCGGGCTCGTCCTCCGAGAATTCAAATTCTCACCTCTTTCACCTATTTTGATCTTAGATCTACTCTTACTTCGATAGATCATGATGATTGATGTTTATTGCTTTCCTAAGTTCAATCTCTGTGTGTATCCTCCTCTTTTGGATGGCTCTCTTCATACTCTAGGAGCTCCTCCTATTACCTTTCTCGACTTGGTCACATACCAATCAAAGCTCTTTCTCACGTTTGTGAAGATTTGGTTCTATGAAAAGCTAAATAAACATAGAACATGCTCGGTCCTCGTACTGATGTCGGCGTTGCTACTGCGGTCCGCTCTTTTTCTTACGACGCCGGTCATTTACTCACCCGTGGCCTTTTCTTTTAGCCCATCCTTTCATTCTGAGGTGCTTCACCTTGCCTGGGTCTCGATTGAAGTATTGACTACTGCCCTCGATGTAGATCTGGGTTTTGCTTTGGTCTCCAATGTCGAAACCTCCGGAGAACCTTCTCGTGTATGTAACTGTATTCTCACAGACGGTGATGACGTGCCCTTCGGAGCTGCTGAGACTGGCCTTTTAATTGATCTACCTCCCATCTCAGCATACTATCTTGTCACCACTGAAGTCTCACCCCCAGATGTCGCTGCCCCTGGAGATGGCTCCCTTGGATCTGCTCCGGCTTTGGCCGAGGATATTTTTGTTGATTTTAATGTCATCTACGCTAGAGCAGTTTCTCCCTTTGCTTTAAACCGGACAGATATACTAATCCCAGTGACGCCTCGGAGAAGCTCCGGAGAAATTCTATCCAATGCAGCCGCTACATCCCTTACACAGCGGAGAGGATCCATGGCTCTGCCTAACCGAGACCTTTCTCAATTAAAGATGAAGAAACAGGTTTCTCTCTCTCACCGACGACAATCCAGGACTTCCCGACGAGTCTTCCAAACCTTTCTCACAAGCATGATGAAATCTAGATTTTGTTCCAAACTTCCTGTCGCCGGAAAATTGCTCACCGGCGCAGAGATAGCTTCAGTTGACCTAGCCGCCGACAAAACAACATCACACCTATTTGTCTCTTGTGGTCGATTCGTATGGCATCCATGGGCCTTGATCGTGTTTCCTGTTGGGGAATTTGGTCCATTAATAATTTCAAATATAAGTCCAATTTGTGAGTTTTTGGTGGACTCATACAGAAATATCTATCTTGGCCCAATTACAAAATTCTGGGGATTTTTGCCTACTAAATTTACAAACCCATTTCATGGTGAAATTACAAATCAAAATGTTCTCACAAATTCTTTGAAGCAAAGGATTTCCCGACATTTTGCAAACTTCCCTCTTAGCGAGGTGTCACCATTGCCAAAGTCAAAGATCACTCTAATCAATATCAGTACGGTGGGGTTTGTTACTCCCTCCGGAACTAACAAATGAGGACATTGGCATGGAATTGTCAAGGGGCGAGAGCTAAAGAAACTTCTCGTCGACTGAGAGAGATGTGCCGCATGTACTCTCCAGGTTTTATGTTTTTATCTGAGACCAAGAATAATAAAACATTTCTGCAAACTTTGCAAGTTGAGCTAGGATTTGATAATCTCCAAACTGTTGAGCCTGATGGCACTAGTGGAGGTTTAGCTCTTTTCTATTCAAAGGACTATCCGGTTAAGTTCTTGTTGTTAGATGATCGACTGATCGACATCAAAACTATTATTAATGGAAACCGAGTTTTTATGACTTTTATCTACGGTGATCCTATCCCCGCAAATCGCGAATATGTGTGGGAAGATTAATGCATATTGGAGTTGCTCGATCTGAAGCTTGGTTTATTATGGGAGATTTCAATGAAATAATAGGAAATCATGAGAAAAGAGGAGGAAAAAAAAGATCAGAATCCTCCTTTCTACCTCTCCGTGCTATGATTGATTCATGTGGATTAATCGATTTTCCTTTCCAAGGAATCAATTTTCCTGGATTGGTCAACGGTCAAATGGTAAGATTCGCTGTCGCCTGGATAGAGCCATGGGAAACGAAGAGTGGCACAATATTTTTTCCCACACTAATGTGGAGTATTTGAAGTTGTGGGGTTCAGACCATCGTCCTCTCCTCGCATCGATACTAACACGTCCAAAGAAGTTTTTGAGAAGGTTTATGTTTGACAAGAGGTGGATTGATAAGCCAGGCCTCAAAGAGGCGGTGTTGGACGGATGGGGTGGTGATGATATTTTCGTCGAACGATCCATCATGAAAAAAATCCAAAATTGCAAACGAGCTATCTCTATTTGGAAGAAAAATAACCAAACAAATTCGGAAAAGCTGATTAAAGACCTCCAAGAAAAGATTGATGAGACCTACGAAGATGATGAAGCATCGTCGGAGACTCTCCTCAATCTAAAATGGCAGCTCTGTGAGGCCTACAGGGAAGAGGAAGCATATTGGCACCAAAAAAGCAGAGAACTTTGGCTTGCAGAAGGAGATAAAAACACAAAATTCTTCCATGCTTCCACAAAACAAAGGAGGGCAAGGAACAAGATCACTGGCATCCTTAATCAGCTCGGAGTATGGGTTGATACAGAAGAAGGAATAGAAAAAGTAGTGGTGGAGTACTTCAGCAACCTCTTTTCATCCTCGAATGCGAGCGATCCTACAGTGGCCATTAAGGATGTTCCTACTTTGGTCACACCTGCTATGAACGAGCATCTCACGAAAGAGATCTTAGAAGAGGAAGTCAAACGAGCATTGTTCTCCCTGAATCCAGGAAAGGCTCCAGGTCCAGATGGGATGACTGCAGTATTCTTTCAAAAATTTTGGGAAACCGTAAAAGGTGATCTCACTAAGATAGTGAAGAATTTCTTTAGCTCTGGAATCTTTGATGGCAAGCTAAATGAGACAAATATATGTTTAATCCCGAAAGGAGAACGACCTCGTGAAATGTCAAGATTTCGCCCTATTAGCTTGTGTAATGTGAGCTATAAGGTGATCTCAAAAATTCTGAGCTTACGTCTCAAGAAGTTTCTGCCGGAACTTATATCTGAGACCCAATTTGCCTTTGTGTCAGGAAGATTAATCACAGATAATATACTCATTGCTCAAGAAAACTTCTATGCCCTTCGTTCCAATCAGGCCAACCGGAAAAAATTTATGGCAATAAAAAACGGATATGAGTAAAGCTTATGATAGGGTGGAATGGAATTTCTTAAGAGCTTTGATGGAAAAAATGGGATTTGATCAAAAATGGGTGGGATGGATAATGCAATGCATTACTTCCGTCTCCTACCGTATTTTGATCAATGGAGATCCCAAGGGACGAATTAGGCCAACGCGTGGGATTCGTCAGGGGGATCCAATCTCTCCATACCTATTTATACTTTGCACTGAGGCCCTAATTGCCCAGATTAGGAATGCAGAAAGAGAGGGAAAGATCCAGGGTTTACGTATTTCGAACGCAAGCCCACGTGTTTTCCACCTACTTTTTGCAGACGACAGTTTATTCTTCTGCACAGCCGATCCTCAGCAATGTAAGGAAATTATCGATATAATCCGCTTTTATGGTGAGGCGTCTGGACAAGAAATTAACTTCTCCAAATCTTCTATCATGTTTGGAACCGAGGTCCCGTCCCATATACGTCAAGAGATCAAATCTATTGTTGGGATAGCACAAGAAGGAGGCATGGGTACATACTTGGGTCTCCCTGAGAAGATTCATGGGTCAAAGGCACAAGTCTTTGCATTCGTGAGGGATAGACTCCATAAGAAGGTAAACTTATGGACTTCGAAATTTCTATCCAAGGGAGGCAAGGAAGTCCTGATCAAATCAGTGGCGCAAGCAATTCCGACATATGTAATGTCGTGTTTTCTCTTACCAAAAGCTATATGCTCAAAACTAACTAGCGCGATAGCCAATTTCTGGTGGAGCAATAAAGCAGACAGTAAAGGACTACACTGGATATCATGGAAGCAATTGTGTACTCAACTTTCGGAAGGTGGGCTAGGCTTTAGAACACTAGAAGAATTTAATCTTGCCCTTTTGGCAAAGCAACTATGGAGATTGCTGAGATATCCAGATTCCCTTCTTAGCCGAGTTCTAAAAGGGAGATACTTTCGATATTGTAGTCCATTAGAGATACAAGTATCAAATCGACCTTCGTATGGCTGGAGGAGCATGTTGGCAGCAAAGCAGGTTCTTTCGTACGGAATTCGTAAGACCATAAGCTCGGGTTTTAATACGTGCATCTGGACTGAACCATGGATCCCAGATACGCCAGCACGGCCACCCCAAAGTTTAACTAGTGAGAGAAATCCTTTGATTTGTGTTAACACCTTGATAGATTTCAACACAAAAAAGTGGAAAATTGAACGTCTTCGGGAACTCTTCCCCCCGAAAGAAATTACCCTTATTTTGGGGATTAAACCGAGCTTGAATGCCTCGAGGGACGGCTATTCTTGGACTCTGACAAAGTCTGGAAATTATACCGTTAAATCTGGATACGAAGCCGCGAGAGCTATCTCTCGCCCTGCTTGCGACCTCCCTTCTCAGGGACCTAGTGTTACGACACTTAAGGCGCAAGCATGGAAGTTAAAAACATCACGGAAGCTTAAGCATTTCGTTTGGCAATGTGTGACTGGGTGCTTGGCAACATGTCAATGCCTGCATTATCGCCATATTGGTAGAGATAAAGATTGTCCTAGATGTGGAGCGGAGGAGGAAACTATAAACCATATGCTATTTGAATGCCCCCCAGCACGTCAAGTATGGGCTTTATCGACAATCCCTTCCCATCCTATGGTTTTCCCTTCATCTTCCCTATATAACAACCTCGATTTTCTATATGGGCGTGGCAGAGACTCTGGTGCAACTGATCAAAACTTGAGAATGTTTCCGTGGATGATGTGGTACATTTGGAAGACAAGAAATAAGAAAGTGTTTGAAAATATCTCTGAATCTCCGCAAGATACACTGGAGAAAGCTATCCAAGAAGAAGAAGTTTGGAGAAGAGCAAATAACAGAGACTTAGCACCAGCGGTAGTAGAAGCATGCATACCTTCGATCCCAATTCCTCAAGACTCCCTTGTATGCTTTATAGATGGATCTTGGCATACAGAGGTGGATAGGAGTGGGCATGGCTGGATTGCGTCTATCGGTGATAGAATTCTGCACATGGGTCTAAAAGGATCGCGCAGAAGCTTATCCCATTACATGCAGAGTTAGATACCCTTATTTGGGCTATGGAGTGCTTATTATCGTTGGACTTGGATAAAGCCCTTTTTGCTACGGATTGTTCAGACCTCCTAAAGATGACGTCTAATATCAAGGATTGGCCGACCTTTTCATCATAATTGAAGGATTTTATTCATTTCAGAGATAGATTTGCTAATTTTAGTATTAGATATATTTCCCGAGAGGATAATATCCGTGCCGATAAACTTGCGAAATGTGCAAGAGCATGAGGTTTCTGTTTTTTCCATGTAAGCTCGTCGGTACCTAATTGGCTCTCTTTCGAAGAAAGTCATCTCCGATAACTTAATATATGGGGTTTGATCGTCAAAAAAA
>NC_025688.1:399506-405384 GCF_000633955.1 Camelina sativa | reverse complement strand
GATCATAACAATCTAGTGGGATTGGTCTGACCTCCGTGTTGAAGTTGTAGCCTTGCATCTTCCACGAGAAGGCTGAGCATTTGACTTTAGAGAGGATGGAACCACCAAGAGCTGAGATGACAGTGAGTGGTCTAGTGGGTTCCAGTAAGCATCCTATCTCGTTAGCTACAGCTCGACTGAGAAAGCTGTGTGTGCTACCAGGATCTACCAACATGTGCAGCTTTCGTTTTCTGTAATGTCCATTCATGATCATACAGGTGAAATGGGCGGTCCCCTTCAACACATTCACTGAGATAACCGGACCAGATTCCGCTATTTCCTCATCTTGCGTATCCTGATGATTTGTGATGATCTCCTCCTCTTCTGGAGACTCATCATCTTCAACCTCTATCACAAAGATTTGTGATTTCTTATGCTTCAGGTGGTGCCCCGGGGAGTACGGTTCATCACAGAACATACACAGCCCTTTGGCTCTCCTTTCTTGCATCTCTGGATAGGTATACTTTCGTGGGATTTTATCTGGTGGTTTGATAAAGGCGTTTGGTTTAAAGGATGAGTGTTTGGGTATGGTGTTTTCTAGGGATGGTAGCAAGGGGGTTGTGTTTGGATTTTTGAAGTGGGATGAGTAGTTCTGCTTCGGGTATGGATTGAAGGGAGCTCGGGTTGGTTTGTGTTGGGTTGAGGCTAGGTAGGACTCATGGAGTTTTGCTAAACGAGCAGCATCGGGTACAGTGGTTACCTCGAACTGACGAACATGGAGGGCAAGTTGTGGGCTGAGGTTGGTCAAGAAGATGCTCAAAGCATGCTGGTCCAGCAAAGACAGTCTGGTCAAGGCGTCCTCGAACGTCTCCAGAAAATCTTCTACTGAGTCCCCTGACTGCTTCAGACTCACCAAGTCAGACAGCGGATCATCATGTGCTTCCGCAAATCGCTTAGACAAGGTCATAATGAAATCGGACCATGATGGAAACACTCCAAAGCGGTTGTTCAGATAGTTTTGGAGCCACTGCATCGCTTTGCCTTCCATATAAATAGAAGCTAACTGGACTTTCCCCTCAGCTGGAATATGGTCAAGGAGGAAGAACGGTTCGCATCGGTAGACCCAGTCTCTCAGCGAGCTTCCGTTGAAGATTGGGAAACCTATCTTGATTAACCGCGTAGATAAGCCATTTGGAGCCATGGGGTACGGAGGTGCTCGGTCTGCTCACATGGGTCGCTTACCGGAGGACGCGAGACACTCATTCGACAGATATGGGGGGTCGGCTGGACGTGGTTGTTGCGAGGACACAGTTATTTCGCTGGAACCCGTCATCAGAGAGTCGGTGGCTCTGCTGGACTGTCCGGAGTTCTGCAACACCATCTTTTTCACCATATCTTCCAACGATGAATGAGATTTGATCAGATCCGTCTGGGATTTCACCAGATCTGCAATTTGGGTTTTGATCTCGTCGGTCGTTTGCTTCTAGTCGTCGATCTGCTTACTCAGGGTTTGGAAACGGGTAGCATCTGCCATGATCACTTCGAGCCAAGGATCGAAGGGCTCTGATACCAATGAAACAGTAAATTAGTACAAGTTAAAACCCACTCTAAGAACTCACCGTGAGCTCTAAGAATAGTGAAAACAGAGCTGAAAGATGATCAAATGATGAGAAGGATCACCTCAAAGGACTGGATTCAATAATGGAAGCAAGCTTAAGCGCCGCAAATGATGATGGAAGAGAGAGAGAGAGATAAGAGGGATAAAAGACAACACTCGTTTATTAGGCTTTTCCTGAAATGGCAACAATTGCCTTACATATTGTTTCCCTGGACCACAAACCGGTACCAAAGGTTAATAAACCAAACTTAAACCGGATCACATTAAGATGTATCCGTTACAGCATAAAATAGGATAGGAAAGAATATTCCTGTCACAGTATGGGTCATGAAATAAACTCGTCTTGATCCATCCTGAGCATCATATCAACCGTAAAAAAAAATTATATTTCTGATGAATTTTGCTGGGAAAATAGTTTCGATTAAACTAATCAATCACTTGAGGTTCTTTTGGTTTTGTTATTTCATGTTAGAAAATTGATACTTTTATGGTTTAATCTTAGCTTATTCCTTGGCGAATTGATTCTTTATCTTCTAATATTAGTTGTAAGAAGATTTGCTCAGCTTGAGAGAGAGGGAGAGATCGAGTACGGAGCTTGTTCTGATCGTGTGAGTTGTTCTCTGTCTCTCTTGTCATCTTTTTGATTGCTCTGATTGATTACGAATTTGTTAAATTGAGAGTTTCAAATTGACTTTGGGGCATTTTGTTGGTTTCTGTAAGTAACTATTTTTTTCTGGGGTTTGTTTGACATGGTTGAATCAATTCCTCAGTTTTTATAATTTATACCTTTTGCTTATACTTCTTTTGTCTGGGATTGCGTCTTTGTCTAAAATATCTCTATCTGTTTTCATCCATTTATTTTGACCTTATGGGTTTTGGGATCGCTCTCTTTCCCTTGCAGTAATGTTCATATTGTTAGCACCTTGTTGGATTTTTTTTTAGGATTCGTTCCTGACCATTGTTCCTAGAGTTTGGATGCAGCATCCATTTTGAACCCAAATCTATGCAATATATACCTGATTTTTTTTTTGACAATCACAATATATACCTGATTTTACTTCTTCTTTGTGTAGACCCTTCAATTTGGTCTGTATATTTGTTGCAGCTGTACTGGGAATCTTTGATACCTTGGCACTTGTGAGTTTGTTTAGCGTGGAAGTAGCTTTTGTAGTGAAGGCAAAACCTCGAAAGGTAGCAGCTGCAACTGGACAGTATCTCTTTGGATTCACTGCTTATGTATTAGGTTTTATGATGCTATTCATCTCTCTTTAGCCGTTACAAAATACTATGGATTTTAGTGATGATGGTGGGTAGGTTTTGTTATTTAACTTGATGAAGATTGTACAGAAACCATATAGGTTTCTACCATTGGAGGCATCAAATTTTAGTTAATAGTAAAGAGTCTCTTAACTTAAAAATAAACAAATTTTATAATTAAAATAAAGTTGGGATACCATGAGAGTTTTTCTGCATTGGAGATGACCTAAAGACATAACAGCTGACACAATATTTTCACAATATATATATATATATATATATAGGGCCATAAGGGTTTTCCAAATAAATCATTAATCATCGATTATAAATTGAGTAGTTTTTTTTTTTTTTCCTGAATCAACTTGCCAATTATCTGTACACGATTAAAAGGATCAGTCGGCATTATGTAGCTTGATTTAAAGAAAAACAAAATTAGGCTACATTTTTGACGAAACCAAAAGATTACCTGAACTAATGATTACATATTTACATGCAATAATAAGATGCTTATATATATAAAAGCTCTATATACAAAATAGAATTAAACGTGGTTGTTTACTTGTTTATAAATGCTGATAAGGAGTCTAGAAGTAAGAAGTGTTCAAAGAACGTCGTGGCAAGACCATGAAGATTATTATCCAAAAAAAAAAGACCAGGAGGGTTACTTAAACAAGTACGTACCGTAATCACTGCGTGAGAAGCATATATATATGGGCCCTTAAGTATGTAACTTGTAAGCTCACGCAGTAGCCTTTCCTGAGAAGTTGCCTAACCTCGTTCCTAATAATGACTAAACATTTGAATCTTTTTATGGTCAATATGGTCATCAGTACGTCTTAAAAATATACTTTTCGTCTGGAATCCGAATGGATTTGAGGTCTCGAAATACATTCAACAACAGAGGAGTAACATTTTATTATTGTTAATACGATATTGAACATAGTTTATGTACGTAGTAATTGAGTAGTATAAAGATTATTTTTATAATTGTTGATATATGGATACGTACGTACATCGTGGTTCAAATTAAACAGCTATACTAATTAATACACATTATTTACACGTGCATCATCCGATATATATATAGATTTCGTAATTGGTAGGTAGATGAAATATGTTATTCATTTTCTAAGGTGGAGTTATTGGTTCTATGATTTTAATGGATTTGGAAATCCAAATAAAAATTATGAGTTATTCAATCATTGATTTTAAAATACTTATCAAAATTCTGTGTTATTGGTTATATGATTTATAAATACTTTTTAAAATCTCATGTTATTCATTTAATGATTTGTTTTTGGATTTCAAAATCTACATTATGTTTTAAATGGATTTACATGGATTTGAAAGTGTAAAATAGAAGGATTCAAATCCAAGGATAAAACATGTTATTTCAAAATCCATATGTTTTGATTTCCATTATTTACAATTCTATATGGATTTACAAATCACATCTTCAATACACCCCCTTAAGTTAAGCTGCTTCAAATACTGTATTAGGAGTTTTAATTATGAGTTTTTATTTTTATTCTTAGGCGAAAAATGTTTAAATTCACTTCATAAGTTATCTAAGGGCAAGATTATCGGTGGGCTCTTATAAGGAGTATCTTAAACACTGTTTGATTTTTTATGAATTAATTGTGTATCGTTTTGAATATAAGAACCCATGATCTCTTAGTTAAAATTTTCTCCTCCAATGGTAGATTCTAATTTTAGGTATCTTATTTTTTAAAATATTGTTTTTTAAAATTTAAAAATTTTAAATAGAATGAAATTAGTATATATGTATAAACATTTAAGATTTTATAAAAATAGGAAAATTTTGCATTCAATAGAAATATCATACCGCGAAGACTAGAAAGCTCTCCATATTGTCCATATTGGCCTAGTACATATATATAGGCTTTGTTCTCAATATGATATCAACAAAAAAATTTCTAAAACATATTGAGAGTGACTCTTTGGTTCCTATCTGTGTTAAGAGGAGGAAGCAGGAACATATTTGCCAACATATCCAAAACCAACAACGAAGAAGGCTAATAACTGAAAATAGAAGGTACACATATAATGTGTTTTTCCCGTAGATGATGTTGTAGATTCCGCAGGACAACAGGTAAGCTCCAACCAGTAGCTCCATCAAGTGCACCCTGATTGCAACAGATTATAATATCCATCATCAGCTTACGCTCGGACTCTGTAAGGCTTCAGTTTGAGAGAAATGTTTGTTTACTTACCTCTCTCTGAATCTGACGTTAGGTACTTGTGGAATTAGCTTCGTCTTGAGAGCATCACCTGATTTCTCTGTCACAACCCATTCTTGTACTCTTCCTGTTTCTAACAGCCCCATGACCAGAGCCTTTGTTCGAACCAGGGACATTGAATTCTCGAACAGAACCCAAAATGCCAATAGGTGGATTGATCTGTTAACATAATAAAGGATTATTAATGTGACAAGAGACATGAAAGACGATAAGTTACATAGAAAGAGTAAAAGAGGACACCTTAGTCTACCGATAGCGATAAAGAGAGTAATCAAAGAAGGAGGATAAAACGCAGCCCATTTTGGAACTGTGACTTCTGGGAACAAAAGAGTTGTTGGCAAGATAACACAGTAAAAGATAACACGAGATTTTGCAAGCAGCTGCAATTGATTACTCACAAACCTACCAAATACAGCAACATCCCACCAAATGAATTCAACTACACACCAAGCACTGAAAAAATAGTTGCTGCTTAGATTTGTTACCTCTTTTTCATTGTACATAGGCATTTGCACAAGAACCACAAGGTAGCTAGCACTGCCACACTCAACATCATCCTCCATAGCTTCCCATTTGTAACCTTCTCAGGTTTTATCTTGAACAACTTGACATACAGAACAACAATGCCCATGTAACATTCATGTCAATGAGAGGGACGAACCATTGAGCCAAGAAAGGAGGAGAACGTGTCATGAGGAAGAAGACGGTGAGGAGAACCTCTCGGACCTCTCTTTCACATCCTTACACACCAAAACAAAAGAAA